>NW_027332317.1:0-41320 GCF_958299795.1 Porites lutea | reverse complement strand
AGCTGGGCTTACCCCTGTCTTTCAAAGCTCAATGTCTCCCTCAAATTAAGGGGGGGTTGTGTCTGGCTGGGTGTCATGTTGTTCCACAGACACAGGGCTATCATCTGGTATGCATTTGGGGTAGCCTGGTTAAGTTCCAGGGGGGTGGGGTTGTTGTAAAGACTATGCTTTGTGCTAGAGTGCAGATTCGCTGGGTTTTTGTAGCTGGGCTTACCCCTGTCTTTCAAAGCTCAATGTCTCCCTCAAATTAAGGGGGAGTTGTGTCTGGCTGGGTGTCATGTTGTTGCACAGACACAGGGCTATCATCTGGTATGCATTTGGGGTAGCCTGGTTAAGTTCCAGGGGGGTGGGGTTGTTGTAAAGACTATGCTTTGTGCTAGAGTGCAGATTCGCTGGGTTTTTGTAGCTGGGCTTACCCCTGTCTTTCAAAGCTCAATGTCTCCCTCAAATTAAGGGGGGGTTGTGTCTGGCTGGGTGTCATGTTGTTGCACAGACACAGGGCTATCATCTGGTATGCATTTGGGGTAGCCTGGTTAAATTCCAGGGGGGTGGGGTTGTTGTAAAGACTATGCTTTGTGCTAGAGTGCAGATTCGCTGGGTTTTTGTAGCTGGGCTTACCCCTGTCTTTCAAAGCTCAATGTCTCCCTCAAATTAAGGGGGGGTTGTGTCTGGCTGGGTGTCATGTTGTTGCACAGACACAGGGCTATCATCTGGTATGCATTTGGGGTAGCCTGGTTAAATTCCAGGGGGGTGGGGTTGTTGTAAAGACTATGCTTTGTGCTAGAGTGCAGATTCGCTGGGTTTTTGTAGCTGGGCTTACCCCTGTCTTTCAAAGCTCAATGTCTCCCTCAAATTAAGGGGGGGTTGTGTCTGGCTGGGTGTCATGTTGTTCCACAGACACAGGGCTATCATCTGGTATGCATTTGGGGTAGCCTGGTTAAGTTCCAGGGGGGTGGGGTTGTTGTAAAGACTATGCTTTGTGCTAGAGTGCAGATTCGCTGGGTTTTTGTAGCTGGGCTTACCCCTGTCTTTCAAAGCTCAATGTCTCCCTCAAATTAAGGGGGAGTTGTGTCTGGCTGGGTGTCATGTTGTTGCACAGACACAGGGCTATCATCTGGTATGCATTTGGGGTAGCCTGGTTAAGTTCCAGGGGGGTGGGGTTGTTGTAAAGACTATGCTTTGTGCTAGAGTGCAGATTCGCTGGGTTTTTGTAGCTGGGCTTACCCCTGTCTTTCAAAGCTCAATGTCTCCCTCAAATTAAGGGGGGGTTGTGTCTGGCTGGGTGTCATGTTGTTGCACAGACACAGGGCTATCATCTGGTATGCATTTGGGGTAGCCTGGTTAAATTCCAGGGGGGTGGGGTTGTTGTAAAGACTATGCTTTGTGCTAGAGTGCAGATTCGCTGGGTTTTTGTAGCTGGGCTTACCCCTGTCTTTCAAAGCTCAATGTCTCCCTCAAATTAAGGGGGGGTTGTGTCTGGCTGGGTGTCATGTTGTTGCACAGACACAGGGCTATCATCTGGTATGCATTTGGGGTAGCCTGGTTAAATTCCAGGGGGGTGGGGTTGTTGTAAAGACTATGCTTTGTGCTAGAGTGCAGATTCGCTGGGTTTTTGTAGCTGGGCTTACCCCTGTCTTTCAAAGCTCAATGTCTCCCTCAAATTAAGGGGGGGTTGTGTCTGGCTGGGTGTCATGTTGTTGCACAGACACAGGGCTATCATCTGGTATGCATTTGGGGTAGCCTGGTTAAATTCCAGGGGGGTGGGGTTGTTGTAAAGACTATGCTTTGTGCTAGAGTGCAGATTCGCTGGGTTTTTGTAGCTGGGCTTACCCCTGTCTTTCAAAGCTCAATGTCTCCCTCAAATTAAGGGGGGGTTGTGTCTGGCTGGGTGTCATGTTGTTGCACAGACACAGGGCTATCATCTGGTATGCATTTGGGGTAGCCTGGTTAAATTCCAGGGGGGTGGGGTTGTTGTGAAGACTATGCTTTGTGCTAGAGGGCGGATTCGCTGAGTTTTTGTACCGGGGCTACCCCTGTCTTTCAAAGGTCAATGTCTCACTCAAATTAAGGGTGGGTTGTGTCTGGCTGGGTGCCATGTTGTTGCACAGACACGGGGCTATCGTCTGGTATGCATTTGGGGTAGCCTGGTTAAATTCCAGGGAAGTGGGGTTGTTGTAAAGTTTGATGTGTTTTTGCACTCTTATGCAGTTTGTTTGTGCTGTTTGCATGCAAGCAATGACCCACCCTGTTGATAATGTTCCTAGTCAGCAAGCAGTTGAACTGCTGGTTTTAGGACTTGGTATTGTTGAGCAGTGTTGGCTTAGATTGTTTCAGTGGGAGACCAGCTTCAATTAAAAATGGGGTGAACTGGGGAATTGGCTTTGCAATCGGTGACACCGACACTAAAAATTGCTTCTTAAAATGCCTTATTTTCCAGATTAATGAGGAAAACTTCACTTTTGTTACTTTCAAGACAGATGATTCTATCAAATGGAAGCTCATGTATTCAATAATTTCTTTTTGAGGTGAGATTTTACTTTTCAAGTAACAAGGGCCATCAAATTAACAATCAGTGTGAGAGACTGACATTTTTTAGTAGCCCGGTTTTCAAAAAACCAGGTATATATCTCCAGGGATTCACCATCCAAATACCTCTTTCACTGTAAAAAATAAAAATGTTAGTAGGAATTGACAGTTAAGATGCAGAAAGGTCAATAATTGGAGATATCTACCTGGAGTTTTGAAAACCGGGTTGCCTGAAATCTTAAGTCAAGTCCAGCACATTGCAGGCAATCTTTTAAAACTTAATTTGCTTAAAGCCCTGATACTTTTAGTGTAAAAATAACAATCTCGCTCTTCAGGACTAACCACCCTCACCTCTTAACCATGGGCTTCAAATAACTTCCTGCAAGTGACAGAAATCAGTGCAAATTCCAGAAAATTTGCACGAGGGGGGCAACAGTCCGTCCCGTAGGGACGGGCTGTTGCCCCCGTTGGCCCAGATAATATTTTTTGAGGGGGGCTTCCGTCAAACTAAGTGTCATGTTGTTGCACAGACACAGGGCTATCATCTGGTATGCATTTGGGGTAGCCTGGTTAAATTCCAGGGGGGTGGGGTTGTTGTAAAGACTATGCTTTGTGCTAGAGTGCAGATTCGCTGGGTTTTTGTAGCTGGGCTTACCCCTGTCTTTCAAAGCTCAATGTCTCCCTCAAATTAAGGGGGGGTTGTGTCTGGCTGGGTGTCATGTTGTTGCACAGACACAGGGCTATCATCTGGTATGCATTTGGGGTAGCCTGGTTAAATTCCAGGGGGGTGGGGTTGTTGTAAAGACTATGCTTTGTGCTAGAGTGCAGATTCGCTGGGTTTTTGTAGCTGGGCTTACCCCTGTCTTTCAAAGCTCAATGTCTCCCTCAAATTAAGGGGGGGTTGTGTCTGGCTGGGTGTCATGTTGTTGCACAGACACAGGGCTATCATCTGGTATGCATTTGGGGTAGCCTGGTTAAATTCCAGGGGGGTGGGGTTGTTGTGAAGACTATGCTTTGTGCTAGAGGGCGGATTCGCTGAGTTTTTGTACCGGGGCTACCCCTGTCTTTCAAAGGTCAATGTCTCACTCAAATTAAGGGTGGGTTGTGTCTGGCTGGGTGCCATGTTGTTGCACAGACACGGGGCTATCGTCTGGTATGCATTTGGGGTAGCCTGGTTAAATTCCAGGGAAGTGGGGTTGTTGTAAAGTTTGATGTGTTTTTGCACTCTTATGCAGTTTGTTTGTGCTGTTTGCATGCAAGCAATGACCCACCCTGTTGATAATGTTCCTAGTCAGCAAGCAGTTGAACTGCTGGTTTTAGGACTTGGTATTGTTGAGCAGTGTTGGCTTAGATTGTTTCAGTGGGAGACCAGCTTCAATTAAAAATGGGGTGAACTGGGGAATTGGCTTTGCAATCGGTGACACCGACACTAAAAATTGCTTCTTAAAATGCCTTATTTTCCAGATTAATGAGGAAAACTTCACTTTTGTTACTTTCAAGACAGATGATTCTATCAAATGGAAGCTCATGTATTCAATAATTTCTTTTTGAGGTGAGATTTTACTTTTCAAGTAACAAGGGCCATCAAATTAACAATCAGTGTGAGAGACTGACATTTTTTAGTAGCCCGGTTTTCAAAAAACCAGGTATATATCTCCAGGGATTCACCATCCAAATACCTCTTTCACTGTAAAAAATAAAAATGTTAGTAGGAATTGACAGTTAAGATGCAGAAAGGTCAATAATTGGAGATATCTACCTGGAGTTTTGAAAACCGGGTTGCCTGAAATCTTAAGTCAAGTCCAGCACATTGCAGGCAATCTTTTAAAACTTAATTTGCTTAAAGCCCTGATACTTTTAGTGTAAAAATAACAATCTCGCTCTTCAGGACTAACCACCCTCACCTCTTAACCATGGGCTTCAAATAACTTCCTGCAAGTGACAGAAATCAGTGCAAATTCCAGAAAATTTGCACGAGGGGGGCAACAGTCCGTCCCGTAGGGACGGGCTGTTGCCCCCGTTGGCCCAGATAATATTTTTTGAGGGGGGCTTCCGTCAAACTAAGTGTCATGTTGTTGCACAGACACAGGGCTATCATCTGGTATGCATTTGGGGTAGCCTGGTTAAATTCCAGGGGGGTGGGGTTGTTGTAAAGACTATGCTTTGTGCTAGAGTGCAGATTCGCTGGGTTTTTGTAGCTGGGCTTACCCCTGTCTTTCAAAGCTCAATGTCTCCCTCAAATTAAGGGGGGGTTGTGTCTGGCTGGGTGTCATGTTGTTGCACAGACACAGGGCTATCATCTGGTATGCATTTGGGGTAGCCTGGTTAAATTCCAGGGGGGTGGGGTTGTTGTAAAGACTATGCTTTGTGCTAGAGTGCAGATTCGCTGGGTTTTTGTAGCTGGGCTTACCCCTGTCTTTCAAAGCTCAATGTCTCCCTCAAATTAAGGGGGGGTTGTGTCTGGCTGGGTGTCATGTTGTTGCACAGACACAGGGCTATCATCTGGTATGCATTTGGGGTAGCCTGGTTAAATTCCAGGGGGGTGGGGTTGTTGTAAAGACTATGCTTTGTGCTAGAGTGCAGATTCGCTGGGTTTTTGTAGCTGGGCTTACCCCTGTCTTTCAAAGCTCAATGTCTCCCTCAAATTAAGGGGGGGTTGTGTCTGGCTGGGTGTCATGTTGTTGCACAGACACAGGGCTATCATCTGGTATGCATTTGGGGTAGCCTGGTTAAATTCCAGGGGGGTGGGGTTGTTGTAAAGACTATGCTTTGTGCTAGAGTGCAGATTCGCTGGGTTTTTGTAGCTGGGCTTACCCCTGTCTTTCAAAGCTCAATGTCTCCCTCAAATTAAGGGGGGGTTGTGTCTGGCTGGGTGTCATGTTGTTGCACAGACACAGGGCTATCATCTGGTATGCATTTGGGGTAGCCTGGTTAAATTCCAGGGGGGTGGGGTTGTTGTGAAGACTATGCTTTGTGCTAGAGGGCGGATTCGCTGAGTTTTTGTACCGGGGCTACCCCTGTCTTTCAAAGGTCAATGTCTCACTCAAATTAAGGGTGGGTTGTGTCTGGCTGGGTGCCATGTTGTTGCACAGACACGGGGCTATCGTCTGGTATGCATTTGGGGTAGCCTGGTTAAATTCCAGGGAAGTGGGGTTGTTGTAAAGTTTGATGTGTTTTTGCACTCTTATGCAGTTTGTTTGTGCTGTTTGCATGCAAGCAATGACCCACCCTGTTGATAATGTTCCTAGTCAGCAAGCAGTTGAACTGCTGGTTTTAGGACTTGGTATTGTTGAGCAGTGTTGGCTTAGATTGTTTCAGTGGGAGACCAGCTTCAATTAAAAATGGGGTGAACTGGGGAATTGGCTTTGCAATCGGTGACACCGACACTAAAAATTGCTTCTTAAAATGCCTTATTTTCCAGATTAATGAGGAAAACTTCACTTTTGTTACTTTCAAGACAGATGATTCTATCAAATGGAAGCTCATGTATTCAATAATTTCTTTTTGAGGTGAGATTTTACTTTTCAAGTAACAAGGGCCATCAAATTAACAATCAGTGTGAGAGACTGACATTTTTTAGTAGCCCGGTTTTCAAAAAACCAGGTATATATCTCCAGGGATTCACCATCCAAATACCTCTTTCACTGTAAAAAATAAAAATGTTAGTAGGAATTGACAGTTAAGATGCAGAAAGGTCAATAATTGGAGATATCTACCTGGAGTTTTGAAAACCGGGTTGCCTGAAATCTTAAGTCAAGTCCAGCACATTGCAGGCAATCTTTTAAAACTTAATTTGCTTAAAGCCCTGATACTTTTAGTGTAAAAATAACAATCTCGCTCTTCAGGACTAACCACCCTCACCTCTTAACCATGGGCTTCAAATAACTTCCTGCAAGTGACAGAAATCAGTGCAAATTCCAGAAAATTTGCACGAGGGGGGCAACAGTCCGTCCCGTAGGGACGGGCTGTTGCCCCCGTTGGCCCAGATAATATTTTTTGAGGGGGGCTTCCGTCAAACTAAGTGTCATGTTGTTGCACAGACACAGGGCTATCATCTGGTATGCATTTGGGGTAGCCTGGTTAAATTCCAGGGGGGTGGGGTTGTTGTAAAGACTATGCTTTGTGCTAGAGTGCAGATTCGCTGGGTTTTTGTAGCTGGGCTTACCCCTGTCTTTCAAAGCTCAATGTCTCCCTCAAATTAAGGGGGGGTTGTGTCTGGCTGGGTGTCATGTTGTTGCACAGACACAGGGCTATCATCTGGTATGCATTTGGGGTAGCCTGGTTAAATTCCAGGGGGGTGGGGTTGTTGTAAAGACTATGCTTTGTGCTAGAGTGCAGATTCGCTGGGTTTTTGTAGCTGGGCTTACCCCTGTCTTTCAAAGCTCAATGTCTCCCTCAAATTAAGGGGGGGTTGTGTCTGGCTGGGTGTCATGTTGTTGCACAGACACAGGGCTATCATCTGGTATGCATTTGGGGTAGCCTGGTTAAATTCCAGGGGAGTGGGGTTGTTGTAAAGACTATGCTTTGTGCTAGAGTGCAGATTCGCTGGGTTTTTGTAGCTGGGCTTACCCCTGTCTTTCAAAGCTCAATGTCTCCCTCAAATTAAGGGGGGGTTGTGTCTGGCTGGGTGTCATGTTGTTGCACAGACACAGGGCTATCATCTGGTATGCATTTGGGGTAGCCTGGTTAAATTCCAGGGGGGTGGGGTTGTTGTAAAGACTATGCTTTGTGCTAGAGTGCAGATTCGCTGGGTTTTTGTAGCTGGGCTTACCCCTGTCTTTCAAAGCTCAATGTCTCCCTCAAATTAAGGGGGGGTTGTGTCTGGCTGGGTGTCATCGTGTTGCACAGAAACAGGGCTATCATCTGGTATGCATTTGGAGTTTCTTGGCTTATTAGTCGATTAATTTTGTTTAAATAATTTTTTTGATAGGTTTTAAGTCATTGAATTTTTGGAGATGACTCTTAAATAACTTTAGCCTTTTTTTCTTATTTTTTAAAACAGGCACACCCAGCGACTGTTTACTTTATAATTTCTCTACGGAGAGGGAGAACAGGCCTATTATTTTCTACTGCTTGAGGATTGCTTAAAATCTGCTTATGAATATTGATCTATTCATATACAAATTTTGAAACTTAGTTAATGAATTTCCATTATTTTATTTTAAGTTTGATTCTTCACATTTTACCCCCCAGTCTAGGCTATTTATCGTAGGCAGAAAAAATGGAAAATTTCGGACTCTAAAATGTGATGTTCCTAACAGGAATCAATTATGCAGTTTTAACTTTTTTAAAACCTTTAAGTGCATCTAATATTTACGGTAAATTAACGGTGAAGCCCTCGTATTTTTCAAAAGACTCAAAATACCGTAGGATGACCGAACTGATACACAAAATTTTATAGCGACACTGACGATGCATTTCTAGAGATTTAAAAGTACTCTGGATAGCCTAAGAAGTGTTTAAAATATATTAGGAGGAAATTGTCGTTGGGGGTGCCCGCGCAAAGGAGTTTATGTTATAAAAAATTATGTACGGAAGTGATATGAGCCTTGCTTTTGTTAAAGTCTCGGTACCGTTGAGGTAAAATTATCTTAATATTACTTGACTGCAACAAAAATAAATAAAAATGCTGCAACGAAAGATACTTGTTATTTCTTTCTCCTCCCGTTTTTTTTTTTAAGCTTCCCATTAAATTTGTGACTTAGACAGTGATCTTTAAATCTTTGTATTGCAAAAAGATTCGAACGAGCGGGAAGATAGTTTCTCACCATTTACAAGTGTTGCCTCTTTGTAGACTACAAACGTACATCAGTAAGGGGCATATGTATATCGTAGCGTAACATAGAAACGTCCTTCCTGTTAAGGGGAATGATCCATATGATGTAATTATGATCTGGCTGGCAAATTATGCAGTCGGATAAAGTGGAGTGAAGACTTTATTTAGACAGCAGATAACCTTTTTACAGTTAAAACTCATTTATTTGTGGCCCTCTATTAACAGAAAAAAAATATATAAAAATCAGATCATTCAGCAATGGTAAGAGAGAGAGAAAAAAAGTTACAGAAATGAAAACTGTAATAATCACAATTAAAAATAAATAAGACTGTAAAAAGATCTATTTCAGTCGTATTTTTATCTTTTCTTTATTTTTGCTATTTAAACTAACTAAAAAAAGTGTCTCAGCTCGGGTTTACTGCACTTTTAAAGCCAATACTGTTACGTCATATTTCAAGGAAGCAAACCTTGCTTCACTTTCTCTGAGATGAGAGTTCTTTGAATGAGTCAGATCGCGGATCTCTTGATCTTGCTTGACGCTTCGATTTCGTAAAGATTTTAGATACTTAAGTCGGTTATTAGTCTTGTCACAAACTTGACAGGTATCGAGCCTAGATTTTCTGAAGCTAAGAACATCTTTCAATTCGGTGTTAAAGATATTTCTAAAAGTTGAAAAACTTATAACAGGTCCTTTGTTTTTTCTTTTTAACCTGGTCGTCTTGACATCAGGATGTTCACGAACATATTCCGACCACATTTTTCGTAGTGTTTCATTGGATTCAAAATACTTTTTGCTGCCACTTCGCGATCTTCTATAATGAGACTCGGACGCGTCATGTGAAAGTATAAAGTCGATGACGGTCTGTTTTGTTTCAGGCAAAAGTCTTCGAGGAGTGGTTTGCCCTCTTTGGTCGGGCTCTATAAATGGTCCTTCAGGGCTCATTTTTTTTAGCAGACATTCTATTTTATGCTTTGATATACCATAAACCTTGAGGAACGCAGTCTTGCATACTTCACCCAGCGATGGGGACTTGTATGTTATTTTTCGTTTTCCGGTTTGCGTGATCTTCACTTCCACAAGTTTTGACAGAAGATAATTTTGTTCATTGTATTGTTTCTTATAAAGCAGGTCCCTTTGCTGCCGTATGATGCGTTTTATATTACACAGACCGTGTCTCAGGAGGCATCCATTGTCACAACAGGTCAAGTTCAAATTGTGCAAACCAAAGGCAGCATTTTTGCGCCGGTTCACTCGGTTCGCCTTTGGCACGTAAACCTTTTTTAACTTGCTTCTGGAACTCAAAGTTCTCCTTCCTTTCTCTACCGAGCTTGCAAGAGGTTTACCTTGTCTAAAATATTGCCACGGATTCGAACTGTCAAAAATGTACAATAGGCGATTAACATCAACCCCACTTAAGTTCATCTCTGTTTCTTGCTGAGCAAAAGAGCCCATTGTTGAAGGAAAGGAAAATGTTTTAATCTCACCCGTGTGATTCTTATTCATTTTATATTCTTCATGGAAGATAGAGCTTACTAGAATTTTCTAGCA
Organism: Porites lutea; assembly: GCF_958299795.1. Taxonomy (NCBI): domain Eukaryota; kingdom Metazoa; phylum Cnidaria; class Anthozoa; order Scleractinia; family Poritidae; genus Porites; species Porites lutea. Next base: position 31,469 of record NW_027332317.1, on the reverse strand, counting down.
TCGTGATAAAAAAGTAACTATAAAAACGTTTTCTGACGTCAATTATAACCAATCTACCAGGTGTTAACAGTTTCGCTACTTATCAGTATAGTTTTTTTAAAAATAGCCTCTGTAATCGTGTGGGATGAGAAGAGAAAAATGCATTTTTGTGTAATTTTTCCTCCTAAAAGACACAAATATTACTCCATCAAAAATAAGAAATGCACTCACTTTTTGCATAATAATGATAATACTTTATCAACTTCGCCCTTGAAACAGTCGGCCTTAAGGAAATTCAACTGCGTGATTCACGAAAAGTCTAGAATTCAGGTGTAATTCCCGAGTTGTGAAACACGTTCTACAAAATAGCTGCATTTTATGAGAAAAAACTAGAGTTTTCGCGACTTTACATTTTTTTAATATTGCGACAAAACAAGCAAGTGAACATACTTATAAATAATGCGCCCATCCGACTACTGACCTTTGTTAAATCTTCGGCCCATTGAACTATTATTCCGTTTCGACCGGATTGTAACCCAGGGGTGCCATTTAACGATGATGCCAAGAGTGTTGGTTCTCCAAATGGACTATCATAAGTGTCTTCCGACGCCAAAAGTTTCCTCTCAAGATTCCTTTTACTTGAGAAAGTTAAGGACCAATCTTTTCGGGGTCTATTCAGCCAATGAGGATATTATGAACTGTTTTTTTTACGATGAATCCATTGGCGGAAGTGGTCCTAATGAAGTGATATCTTTACTTAACTACGTATTGGAGACACTAATAGAAAGGTACGGGACATTTCATCATTTAATACTATGGGCAGACAACTCGCCAGCACAGTTTAAACACTGCTTTTTATTTTTTTACTTGGACACCCTTGTCCAGAATGGAAGGTTTCTTCGAGTAGATCTGAAATTTTTGTTGGAAGGGCATTCCTTTTCAATATGTGATAGAAGATTCGGGTGTATTCAGCAATTCTTTAACACTCAGGAAAAAATCGAAACTCCTCAAGAATGGGCAATTTCTCTACGAAATAGCCATTTACGTAACGTCAGAAGCCATTGGGTAAGCCTTCATCAGATAATGAACTATAAATCGTACTTAAAGAAGAAATACATTGCTAGAAGCGAGGACATTAAAGGAGAAAAATTCGGAGTGGGAAAAATTGCGTTTATGAATTTTGGCTATGGTGAGATACCAGATCAAGAAGGAAACTTAACGCTTACCAGGCACAATGAAACCGCCTTTATCAGGTTTACAATGGATACAGTGGAAAAGCCAACAATTGTCTCTTTTGTAAAGAAGAAACAATGTGAGGAATTGAATCCAGCGAATCTAGTTCCTGTGAGACAAGATTGCAGACCTGTTCGCGAAAATGTGAGACCAAATTGTATGACACTCGCCCAGAAATATTTATCTGAAAGGGCTTTACGGTTCTTCACTGCATTGGCAGTTGCTCCCGCTGATCAGGACAGTCATGATGCTGACTAGTAATGAATAACCACTACTTGTGTACATAGTGATAATACCAATTACAATATTGTATAACTGTTATACCCTAATTACGATACCGTTGGTTTTATCGGATTGAGAGACAATAATTAGGTTCATGAACATTTTATTCACTGTATCCGTTTGGTAGTGTTCACAACTCGATGTACCACAGTTCGACTGAGTAAACACTTGTAACTGCACCCTGAGACCTTTTTAAAAGGCAAACGTTGAACTAAAGGCGACTGATAATCGCACGAGCGCCCCGCTGCGGTAAAGGCTTAAGCGTGCCGTCCTCACGATCAGTTTGCTTTGGCTGTGTATACTCAATTTGATTTAACTAGAAAGGAATGAGAAACTATTGCGTTTATAAAGTTCTCTGTTAGCAACGACTTGTAAGGTGCATTGGCCAATATGCAACCGCAATTTATGTACAGCTGATGAAAGAAAGGATGCTATGTTTCCAAGCTAAATTATAGGTGTCCACTTTATCAAACATATTCCCTTAGCCAAATAGCAATCAGTAAGAAACTAAGGGAAACCTTATAGTTAAGGGTAAATAACAGAAACATGAAGCAAAAACATCAGGACATAGGAAGCTATAGCAACGACGTCCGGCCACGGCAACGAGTAAGTCAAAAAAGCTATAGGTTTATTAAGAAAAGCAAGTCTGCCCGTGCATCTACTTCTTTGCTGTCACTGCCCGCACAACTACGATACGTTTTATGGAGAGAATTAGAATTAACACCGCAAGATTTAAAAAAAACGCCTATTCGTTTTAAAATTGACGTTTTCGCTGCTGTTGCCGCCGTCGATGCCAAAGCTCCCTAATCGTCGACCTCCCATGAAAAGGAATTTTTTTTAGACGTGAGTATACTTTAGCTTCAAAGTAAAGTAACACCCATCAGGCTAAATTAAATGTCCTAAGCCATAAACCTTTTACCGCAATCTCTGTCAGCAGGGAGTTTTAGCAAGGTCCACGGCGACGGCAAAACGAGAACGTCAAAACAGCAATAAGTTTATTAAACAAAACATCACGTTTACACGTGCAGATCACTTTTTTGCACATTTCTTTGCCATTGCTGCACGACTACGAGCCTAATTTCACGTTTTATGGAGGACGTAAACAAGCGATAGGGAAATTTTCTTTGTCTTTCTAAACTTGAGTGCAGTCCTTAAGAAATCAACTCCAGGGAAATTTGCCTACACTAGACATTTTCAGTGAATTGGAATTAACGCGATAAAATTTGAAAAACGCAAATTCATTTTAAAAGTGACGTTTTCGTTGCTGTAGCCGTCGTCGATGCTAAAACTCATTTCGAGCGCGCAAAGCTAGCTCGTAAAATCACTCGCGCACAATAAAACAAAACTTTACTTTTGGTCCGTAATCAAATTGCATGCATGACTGAAATGTAGCGCAAAGCAGATATTTCTGAGAACATTTTACTGAATAACAAATGTCAACATAAAAATCAATTTTTGGCATCGATAGACAAAAAAAGGTAAAGGCAATTATTGCCTGTTTGGTAATGCCGGTTAGCCCAAATTGACAAAAAAGGGGGATGAAACAAGTACCGTATGTATTGTAATAACGTCACGATAAATTGTAAATTTAGTAATAAGGGCAATAGATGGACTAAGTAGAATCCAATTCGGTCTGTAATGATGCGCGTGATCAACAAAAAATCGGAGGACCGCGCAGCGGGAGTGATTACTTAAATCTCGATTATGATTACAGACTGTATTGGGTTGCATGAACGTTTGTTACAACTTAATCATATATAACTATAACAAAATGTGTGATATTTTAGGATTTTTCAAAATTAAAACGCAAGAACTTCCGAGATTTTTTTGCTAGCGGTGAGAAAAAAAGCATTTGAGTGCGCAATTGCAATGGTGCGTGATGTCCAATTAGTAGGCATAACGCGTATTGGCCTATAAGTGGTGAAATCAGCACAGTTGATAGCCAATCAGATTTGAGAATTTTACTATAGTTATGATTAAGAAAAAATGGAAAGAATAAAGAAGAAAAAGAAACGGTAAAAGCTAGGGTGGAAGAGTTTGACTGTTTGTATGATATTCCCAATCTGCGTCGCCGTAATTCCAGAGGAATTCCACAGATTGTGGAATATCATGCAAAGCAACGAAAAACACTCTTGCTCGCGATGATGTATCATCAACATAGGGCTTTAAATTTGCGTTTTGCCTTGAATGGTTGATAGTTGCCGCCAAGTTTAGTTCGGCATGAATATCACCATAGTAAGGATCAATTCTGAAAGTAAATAATAAATAACGTTTTAGTGTGTACAACTTAACACAAACATTAAGAATATCCCACATATATTCATAACATACTGGGTAACTGTTGGTTCTCGCGAGTAAGTTGAAACAGAAAGATAGTTCAAAGAAATCCAAAGGCGACAAGTCAAGTCAAAACAACGGTTACACGTGTTTATATAACGTCGTCTTGGAGGTAGTAAAAGTATTTGCAAAAATGCGCTTAAGCCAGTAACTTACGCGATACTTTGGCCGCGGTGATCTATGACCATGAGGGTACATGTCTTTCCTACTCTTGCGTACTCCGCCTCGCGTTTCGTTGCCTCAGTCATCGATATAAGCTCCCCCGTGTACTCTGCCACCACCTGTCCTCTTTCCACGTCTTGTTTGGCGAAGGCGCATTTTCCCGCGCCTCGCGGGTCACTTGGAACGTCGTGCACCTGTGCAAGAAAAGTGCGAATACTGATCAGCTAGTAACATTTCATTAAACCAGAAGAAAAGATATTCAACAGGAAAGGAACGAAAGAGCCTCAAGTAAACACTCACCTCGATTGGAGGAACTGGTGGAGGATGCCTGGCCATGAATACGGAGATGTTTCTTAACATCTGTTCACCTCCAAATTCATGGCCAAGCATACGACGGGCGCGGTGGAGTTTAATATTGAAGTATCCTCTGGTGTTGTTTTGTACGCCGTACGTGACATTTCCATTGTTTGAGAATGAAAAGGTGGAAATTTCCTTTTTTAGTTGCTGTTAACATAAAAATAAACGATTTTAGATCATTTCACCTTCAATGCCTTGAGATGTTTTCTTTTTCAACTTTTGAACTTACTCGATTAAAAGCACTTCTCTTCATTAGGAACTTTGTTTGGCCGTGAACACTATCGTCGTCGGTCCAAATTGAAACTGCCGTTTCATAGGCGGAAAAAAGCTCCGATGTGGAAACAAAGTTTCCTTCCTCTGTAGTGACACATTGATTTAAAAATTTTGACAAAAGAGGACATTTTGCCGCTCTTTTGTGCCGCAGCATCACCCGTCTAACATTCGCGTAGGACATGTTGAATAACGTTGTGGCAACTGGATAAGGATGTAAGAGCTATTTTCCCACAGGGTAAAATTAGAGAAAGTATAGAAGTGTGGCAGAGTGTGGGAATGCTTATAAAAGCTGCAATTCTATTTGTGGAATGTGTCAATCTCGCTACTTCACTGAATGTCGATCTGGTGTTTGCAGGCAAGTTTTCAAAATATTTGTATTTGTTTTTCAGACTTTTATTATTTCATTAAAAAGAAAAATATATGAGACATACAGACGTTTCAATAGACCCCTTTAGCTCAATGTATTGATGATATGTTTTTGCTTTTCAAACGCCATGTGACTTGAAATATGTTATGATAATTTATGCGTAGATTTGCACATGATTATGCATAAATTTTGATACTTTGTCACATGACCTTCATTGCAACTGGAATATGAGCCCGCATTTCCAGGCAGGGTGGCTACATTTGCCGCGGGTGTGAAAAAAATATACAACTATTTTGAAAATTTGCCTGCAAACACCATCCGTGTATCAAAACACTTCGGATCTCTTCTCAGCCTTTGATTCTTTTATAACGGGATGAGAACCCGAGACCACAGGAGCCAGAAACAAATGAACTTGAAACGTTGAATCCAGGCTATCGATTGAAAGGAATCAATGTGACCTAAGTCCGCGTTTTATAAAAGAAGGCTATTAATTCTTTTCTGGATTTCTGGATTCAGGTAGGGAACATAAACTTTGAAGATATTGACACTGGGGCAAGATTTCCGTACTGTTCTGACAACACCTTACATTTATTGTGAATGCAGCAATTTCCTACTTTACGAAGTTCAGTATTGCATGAAGAGTCAAAACATCATGAAACATGAACGCATAATCATAAATAAGGTTTTTAATATTCTTGGATTGTAACCACGTGACAAGGCGACCAGGCTTGAAAACAATTCAATACATAAAAATGAAAATACAGTTGAGTTCCCAGAGGACAGAAATGCATTTGTTTTTATCATCCAACATGGCCGCCGTGATGTCAGGTGCATTAAAACCAATAATAGGACTGTTTGGTGATCTTGCTTACTCAAAGAACATAACACTTGTTTACTGACCTTGTTTATAGAAAACAAACTGTGTCGCTTTTAACACCATACAGAGAAAATACAATTTCATTCTCTTTTGCCAGGAGGTCATGATTATTTAGGACTTACAGTTATAGATTTTCTTATTACTGTTTAATTACTCTTAAAAAGGAAAATCCTGGCATAGAAAAACACATAAGCTCAAGCCCTTTCAAAGAGCTTCGTACCTTAAGACTTCAGGTTTTATAGAAACAAACTTTTCTTGCTGTACGATAACAAAACCAATCCAAAAAATTTGTAAACAACTTGTCTTTCTTACCAAATACTTGAAATTGATTGGTCCAATAACATTTGAATTCACAAACGCTTACTGTCATATTTTATATTTTATTGTTTATGTAACTGACATGTACCATCAAGTCAGCTTTACAATGCAGAAGGTGTCAATATACCAGTTATTCTAAAAAGACGATTCATCGGCCAAGGTAATGTAACTTTATTGCGCACTAGATAAGTGTATAGTGATAATTTTTCTTCATATGGCCCAAAACCCAACAATGAGTCCATTAAAGTACAGCAACCTTTACAGAACTCTATTAAACCGTGAAATTCGGAGACATATCACCATTATCAAATACAAATGAAACATATACTGTAAAATAATGATTAATAATATTTTTGCATTTGATAATAAAGACGTTATCTTTTAAAAAATCTTTCATTATCACACTTTGCCAAAACAGAGCTATCATCTGGTATCCATTGTGTGGTTCCGAAAATTTTCCATACTTCCCCCACGAAAAGGATTATTTCTTAGACCTCCCCCCCAACCTCTCTGGAAATTACAGTCAAGCTTCATACATTTACTTAAATTTTGCGGCCTTTATGAGAACCCCAACCCGCCAACAATTTCCAAACCCTTCTATAAAGGGAGTATGAATATATTCTAGAACTACACATTTGGGGTAGCCTGGTTAAATTCCAGGGGGGTGGGGTTGTTGTAAGACAAGACAAGACAAGACAATGCTTTATTTAAAGTCTCATACAGTCCTATGTACATCGACTTTATCCAACTAATTTAAAATCATAGCACAAGCTGCACACTAGTGAAACTATAATCAATGTTAATCTAAAGAACTAATGATCTTCTTTTCTCACAGCAGTCGACTACTTTTTTTGCAATTAACTTTTGCACTGGTTTGTTCTTGCTCGGATGGTTGTTAAGACTACGCTTTGTGCTAGAGTGCAGATTCGCTGGGTTTTTGTAGCTGGGCTTACCCCTGTCTTTCAAAGCTCAATGTCTCCCTCAAATTAAGGGGGGGTTGTGTCTGGCTGGGTGTCATGTTGTTGCACAGACACAGGGCTATCATCTGGTATGCATTTGGGGTAGCCTGGTTAAATTCCAGGGGGGTGGGGTTGTTGTAAAGACTATGCTTTGTGCTAGAGTGCAGATTCGCTGGGTTTTTGTAGCTGGGCTTACCCCTGTCTTTCAAAGCTCAATGTCTCCCTCAAATTAAGGGGGGGTTGTGTCTGGCTGGGTGTCATGTTGTTGCACAGACACAGGGCTATCATCTGGTATGCATTTGGGGTAGCCTGGTTAAATTCCAGGGGGGTGGGGTTGTTGTAAAGACTATGCTTTGTGCTAGAGTGCAGATTCGCTGGGTTTTTGTAGCTGGGCTTACCCCTGTCTTTCAAAGCTCAATGTCTCCCTCAAATTAAGGGGGGGTTGTGTCTGGCTGGGTGTCATGTTGTTGCACAGACACAGGGCTATCATCTGGTATGCATTTGGGGTAGCCTGGTTAAATTCCAGGGGGGTGGGGTTGTTGTAAAGACTATGCTTTGTGCTAGAGTGCAGATTCGCTGGGTTTTTGTAGCTGGGCTTACCCCTGTCTTTCAAAGCTCAATGTCTCCCTCAAATTAAGGGGGGGTTGTGTCTGGCTGGGTGTCATGTTGTTGCACAGACACAGGGCTATCATCTGGTATGCATTTGGGGTAGCCTGGTTAAATTCCAGGGGGGTGGGGTTGTTGTAAAGACTATGCTTTGTGCTAGAGTGCAGATTCGCTGGGTTTTTGTAGCTGGGCTTACCCCTGTCTTTCAAAGCTCAATGTCTCCCTCAAATTAAGGGGGGGTTGTGTCTGGCTGGGTGTCATGTTGTTGCACAGACACAGGGCTATCATCTGGTATGCATTTGGGGTAGCCTGGTTAAATTCCAGGGGGGTGGGGTTGTTGTAAAGACTATGCTTTGTGCTAGAGTGCAGATTCGCTGGGTTTTTGTAGCTGGGCTTACCCCTGTCTTTCAAAGCTCAATGTCTCCCTCAAATTAAGGGGGGGTTGTGTCTGGCTGGGTGTCATGTTGTTGCACAGACACAGGGCTATCATCTGGTATGCATTTGGGGTAGCCTGGTTAAATTCCAGGGGGGTGGGGTTGTTGTAAAGACTATGCTTTGTGCTAGAGTGCAGATTCGCTGGGTTTTTGTAGCTGGGCTTACCCCTGTCTTTCAAAGCTCAATGTCTCCCTCAAATTAAGGGGGGGTTGTGTCTGGCTGGGTGTCATGTTGTTGCACAGACACAGGGCTATCATCTGGTATGCATTTGGGGTAGCCTGGTTAAATTCCAGGGGGGTGGGGTTGTTGTAAAGACTATGCTTTGTGCTAGAGTGCAGATTCGCTGGGTTTTTGTAGCTGGGCTTACCCCTGTCTTTCAAAGCTCAATGTCTCCCTCAAATTAAGGGGGGGTTGTGTCTGGCTGGGTGTCATGTTGTTGCACAGACACAGGGCTATCATCTGGTATGCATTTGGGGTAGCCTGGTTAAGTTCCAGGGGGGTGGGGTTGTTGTAAAGACTATGCTTTGTGCTAGAGTGCAGATTCGCTGGGTTTTTGTAGCTGGGCTTACCCCTGTCTTTCAAAGCTCAATGTCTCCCTCAAATTAAGGGGGAGTTGTGTCTGGCTGGGTGTCATGTTGTTGCACAGACACAGGGCTATCATCTGGTATGCATTTGGGGTAGCCTGGTTAAGTTCCAGGGGGGTGGGGTTGTTGTAAAGACTATGCTTTGTGCTAGAGTGCAGATTCGCTGGGTTTTTGTAGCTGGGCTTACCCCTGTCTTTCAAAGCTCAATGTCTCCCTCAAATTAAGGGGGGGTTGTGTCTGGCTGGGTGTCATGTTGTTGCACAGACACAGGGCTATCATCTGGTATGCATTTGGGGTAGCCTGGTTAAATTCCAGGGGGGTGGGGTTGTTGTAAAGACTATGCTTTGTGCTAGAGTGCAGATTCGCTGGGTTTTTGTAGCTGGGCTTACCCCTGTCTTTCAAAGCTCAATGTCTCCCTCAAATTAAGGGGGGGTTGTGTCTGGCTGGGTGTCATGTTGTTGCACAGACACAGGGCTATCATCTGGTATGCATTTGGGGTAGCCTGGTTAAATTCCAGGGGGGTGGGGTTGTTGTAAAGACTATGCTTTGTGCTAGAGTGCAGATTCGCTGGGTTTTTGTAGCTGGGCTTACCCCTGTCTTTCAAAGCTCAATGTCTCCCTCAAATTAAGGGGGGGTTGTGTCTGGCTGGGTGTCATGTTGTTGCACAGACACAGGGCTATCATCTGGTATGCATTTGGGGTAGCCTGGTTAAATTCCAGGGGGGTGGGGTTGTTGTAAAGACTATGCTTTGTGCTAGAGTGCAGATTCGCTGGGTTTTTGTAGCTGGGCTTACCCCTGTCTTTCAAAGCTCAATGTCTCCCTCAAATTAAGGGGGGGTTGTGTCTGGCTGGGTGTCATGTTGTTGCACAGACACAGGGCTATCATCTGGTATGCATTTGGGGTAGCCTGGTTAAATTCCAGGGGGGTGGGGTTGTTGTGAAGACTATGCTTTGTGCTAGAGGGCGGATTCGCTGAGTTTTTGTACCGGGGCTACCCCTGTCTTTCAAAGGTCAATGTCTCACTCAAATTAAGGGTGGGTTGTGTCTGGCTGGGTGCCATGTTGTTGCACAGACACGGGGCTATCGTCTGGTATGCATTTGGGGTAGCCTGGTTAAATTCCAGGGAAGTGGGGTTGTTGTAAAGTTTGATGTGTTTTTGCACTCTTATGCAGTTTGTTTGTGCTGTTTGCATGCAAGCAATGACCCACCCTGTTGATAATGTTCCTAGTCAGCAAGCAGTTGAACTGCTGGTTTTAGGACTTGGTATTGTTGAGCAGTGTTGGCTTAGATTGTTTCAGTGGGAGACCAGCTTCAATTAAAAATGGGGTGAACTGGGGAATTGGCTTTGCAATCGGTGACACCGACACTAAAAATTGCTTCTTAAAATGCCTTATTTTCCAGATTAATGAGGAAAACTTCACTTTTGTTACTTTCAAGACAGATGATTCTATCAAATGGAAGCTCATGTATTCAATAATTTCTTTTTGAGGTGAGATTTTACTTTTCAAGTAACAAGGGCCATCAAATTAACAATCAGTGTGAGAGACTGACATTTTTTAGTAGCCCGGTTTTCAAAAAACCAGGTATATATCTCCAGGGATTCACCATCCAAATACCTCTTTCACTGTAAAAAATAAAAATGTTAGTAGGAATTGACAGTTAAGATGCAGAAAGGTCAATAATTGGAGATATCTACCTGGAGTTTTGAAAACCGGGTTGCCTGAAATCTTAAGTCAAGTCCAGCACATTGCAGGCAATCTTTTAAAACTTAATTTGCTTAAAGCCCTGATACTTTTAGTGTAAAAATAACAATCTCGCTCTTCAGGACTAACCACCCTCACCTCTTAACCATGGGCTTCAAATAACTTCCTGCAAGTGACAGAAATCAGTGCAAATTCCAGAAAATTTGCACGAGGGGGGCAACAGTCCGTCCCGTAGGGACGGGCTGTTGCCCCCGTTGGCCCAGATAATATTTTTTGAGGGGGGCTTCCGTCAAACTAAGTGTCATGTTGTTGCACAGACACAGGGCTATCATCTGGTATGCATTTGGGGTAGCCTGGTTAAATTCCAGGGGGGTGGGGTTGTTGTAAAGACTATGCTTTGTGCTAGAGTGCAGATTCGCTGGGTTTTTGTAGCTGGGCTTACCCCTGTCTTTCAAAGCTCAATGTCTCCCTCAAATTAAGGGGGAGTTGTGTCTGGCTGGGTGTCATGTTGTTGCACAGACACAGGGCTATCATCTGGTATGCATTTGGGGTAGCCTGGTTAAATTCCAGGGGGGTGGGGTTGTTGTAAAGACTATGCTTTGTGCTAGAGTGCAGATTCGCTGGGTTTTTGTAGCTGGGCTTACCCCTGTCTTTCAAAGCTCAATGTCTCCCTCAAATTAAGGGGGGGTTGTGTCTGGCTGGGTGTCATGTTGTTGCACAGACACAGGGCTATCATCTGGTATGCATTTGGGGTAGCCTGGTTAAATTCCAGGGGGGTGGGGTTGTTGTAAAGACTATGCTTTGTGCTAGAGGGCGGATTCGCTGAGTTTTTGTACCGGGGCTACCCCTGTCTTTCAAAGGTCAATGTCTCACTCAAATTAAGGGTGGGTTGTGTCTGGCTGGGTGCCATGTTGTTGCACAGACACGGGGCTATCGTCTGGTATGCATTTGGGGTAGCCTGGTTAAATTCCAGGGAAGTGGGGTTGTTGTAAAGTTTGATGTGTTTTTGCACTCTTATGCAGTTTGTTTGTGCTGTTTGCATGCAAGCAATGACCCACCCTGTTGATAATGTTCCTAGTCAGCAAGCAGTTGAACTGCTGGTTTTAGGACTTGGTATTGTTGAGCAGTGTTGGCTTAGATTGTTTCAGTGGGAGACCAGCTTCAATTAAAAATGGGGTGAACTGGGGAATTGGCTTTGCAATCGGTGACACCGACACTAAAAATTGCTTCTTAAAATGCCTTATTTTCCAGATTAATGAGGAAAACTTCACTTTTGTTACTTTCAAGACAGATGATTCTATCAAATGGAAGCTCATGTATTCAATAATTTCTTTTTGAGGTGAGATTTTACTTTTCAAGTAACAAGGGCCATCAAATTAACAATCAGTGTGAGAGACTGACATTTTTTAGTAGCCCGGTTTTCAAAAAACCAGGTATATATCTCCAGGGATTCACCATCCAAATACCTCTTTCACTGTAAAAAATAAAAATGTTAGTAGGAATTGACAGTTAAGATGCAGAAAGGTCAATAATTGGAGATATCTACCTGGAGTTTTGAAAACCGGGTTGCCTGAAATCTTAAGTCAAGTCCAGCACATTGCAGGCAATCTTTTAAAACTTAATTTGCTTAAAGCCCTGATACTTTTAGTGTAAAAATAACAATCTCGCTCTTCAGGACTAACCACCCTCACCTCTTAACCATGGGCTTCAAATAACTTCCTGCAAGTGACAGAAATCAGTGCAAATTCCAGAAAATTTGCACGAGGGGGGCAACAGTCCGTCCCGTAGGGACGGGCTGTTGCCCCCGTTGGCCCAGATAATATTTTTTGAGGGGGGCTTCCGTCAAACTAAGTGTCATGTTGTTGCACAGACACAGGGCTATCATCTGGTATGCATTTGGGGTAGCCTGGTTAAATTCCAGGGGGGTGGGGTTGTTGTAAAGACTATGCTTTGTGCTAGAGTGCAGATTCGCTGGGTTTTTGTAGCTGGGCTTACCCCTGTCTTTCAAAGCTCAATGTCTCCCTCAAATTAAGGGGGGGTTGTGTCTGGCTGGGTGTCATGTTGTTGCACAGACACAGGGCTATCATCTGGTATGCATTTGGGGTAGCCTGGTTAAATTCCAGGGGGGTGGGGTTGTTGTAAAGACTATGCTTTGTGCTAGAGTGCAGATTCGCTGGGTTTTTGTAGCTGGGCTTACCCCTGTCTTTCAAAGCTCAATGTCTCCCTCAAATTAAGGGGGGGTTGTGTCTGGCTGGGTGTCATGTTGTTGCACAGACACAGGGCTATCATCTGGTATGCATTTGGGGTAGCCTGGTTAAATTCCAGGGGGGTGGGGTTGTTGTGAAGACTATGCTTTGTGCTAGAGGGCGGATTCGCTGAGTTTTTGTACCGGGGCTACCCCTGTCTTTCAAAGGTCAATGTCTCACTCAAATTAAGGGTGGGTTGTGTCTGGCTGGGTGCCATGTTGTTGCACAGACACGGGGCTATCGTCTGGTATGCATTTGGGGTAGCCTGGTTAAATTCCAGGGAAGTGGGGTTGTTGTAAAGTTTGATGTGTTTTTGCACTCTTATGCAGTTTGTTTGTGCTGTTTGCATGCAAGCAATGACCCACCCTGTTGATAATGTTCCTAGTCAGCAAGCAGTTGAACTGCTGGTTTTAGGACTTGGTATTGTTGAGCAGTGTTGGCTTAGATTGTTTCAGTGGGAGACCAGCTTCAATTAAAAATGGGGTGAACTGGGGAATTGGCTTTGCAATCGGTGACACCGACACTAAAAATTGCTTCTTAAAATGCCTTATTTTCCAGATTAATGAGGAAAACTTCACTTTTGTTACTTTCAAGACAGATGATTCTATCAAATGGAAGCTCATGTATTCAATAATTTCTTTTTGAGGTGAGATTTTACTTTTCAAGTAACAAGGGCCATCAAATTAACAATCAGTGTGAGAGACTGACATTTTTTAGTAGCCCGGTTTTCAAAAAACCAGGTATATATCTCCAGGGATTCACCATCCAAATACCTCTTTCACTGTAAAAAATAAAAATGTTAGTAGGAATTGACAGTTAAGATGCAGAAAGGTCAATAATTGGAGATATCTACCTGGAGTTTTGAAAACCGGGTTGCCTGAAATCTTAAGTCAAGTCCAGCACATTGCAGGCAATCTTTTAAAACTTAATTTGCTTAAAGCCCTGATACTTTTAGTGTAAAAATAACAATCTCGCTCTTCAGGACTAACCACCCTCACCTCTTAACCATGGGCTTCAAATAACTTCCTGCAAGTGACAGAAATCAGTGCAAATTCCAGAAAATTTGCACGAGGGGGGCAACAGTCCGTCCCGTAGGGACGGGCTGTTGCCCCCGTTGGCCCAGATAATATTTTTTGAGGGGGGCTTCCGTCAAACTAAGTGTCATGTTGTTGCACAGACACAGGGCTATCATCTGGTATGCATTTGGGGTAGCCTGGTTAAATTCCAGGGGGGTGGGGTTGTTGTAAAGACTATGCTTTGTGCTAGAGTGCAGATTCGCTGGGTTTTTGTAGCTGGGCTTACCCCTGTCTTTCAAAGCTCAATGTCTCCCTCAAATTAAGGGGGAGTTGTGTCTGGCTGGGTGTCATGTTGTTGCACAGACACAGGGCTATCATCTGGTATGCATTTGGGGTAGCCTGGTTAAATTCCAGGGGGGTGGGGTTGTTGTAAAGACTATGCTTTGTGCTAGAGTGCAGATTCGCTGGGTTTTTGTAGCTGGGCTTACCCCTGTCTTTCAAAGCTCAATGTCTCCCTCAAATTAAGGGGGGGTTGTGTCTGGCTGGGTGTCATGTTGTTGCACAGACACAGGGCTATCATCTGGTATGCATTTGGGGTAGCCTGGTTAAATTCCAGGGGGGTGGGGTTGTTGTAAAGACTATGCTTTGTGCTAGAGGGCGGATTCGCTGAGTTTTTGTACCGGGGCTACCCCTGTCTTTCAAAGGTCAATGTCTCACTCAAATTAAGGGTGGGTTGTGTCTGGCTGGGTGCCATGTTGTTGCACAGACACGGGGCTATCGTCTGGTATGCATTTGGGGTAGCCTGGTTAAATTCCAGGGAAGTGGGGTTGTTGTAAAGTTTGATGTGTTTTTGCACTCTTATGCAGTTTGTTTGTGCTGTTTGCATGCAAGCAATGACCCACCCTGTTGATAATGTTCCTAGTCAGCAAGCAGTTGAACTGCTGGTTTTAGGACTTGGTATTGTTGAGCAGTGTTGGCTTAGATTGTTTCAGTGGGAGACCAGCTTCAATTAAAAATGGGGTGAACTGGGGAATTGGCTTTGCAATCGGTGACACCGACACTAAAAATTGCTTCTTAAAATGCCTTATTTTCCAGATTAATGAGGAAAACTTCACTTTTGTTACTTTCAAGACAGATGATTCTATCAAATGGAAGCTCATGTATTCAATAATTTCTTTTTGAGGTGAGATTTTACTTTTCAAGTAACAAGGGCCATCAAATTAACAATCAGTGTGAGAGACTGACATTTTTTAGTAGCCCGGTTTTCAAAAAACCAGGTATATATCTCCAGGGATTCACCATCCAAATACCTCTTTCACTGTAAAAAATAAAAATGTTAGTAGGAATTGACAGTTAAGATGCAGAAAGGTCAATAATTGGAGATATCTACCTGGAGTTTTGAAAACCGGGTTGCCTGAAATCTTAAGTCAAGTCCAGCACATTGCAGGCAATCTTTTAAAACTTAATTTGCTTAAAGCCCTGATACTTTTAGTGTAAAAATAACAATCTCGCTCTTCAGGACTAACCACCCTCACCTCTTAACCATGGGCTTCAAATAACTTCCTGCAAGTGACAGAAATCAGTGCAAATTCCAGAAAATTTGCACGAGGGGGGCAACAGTCCGTCCCGTAGGGACGGGCTGTTGCCCCCGTTGGCCCAGATAATATTTTTTGAGGGGGGCTTCCGTCAAACTAAGTGTCATGTTGTTGCACAGACACAGGGCTATCATCTGGTATGCATTTGGGGTAGCCTGGTTAAATTCCAGGGGGGTGGGGTTGTTGTAAAGACTATGCTTTGTGCTAGAGTGCAGATTCGCTGGGTTTTTGTAGCTGGGCTTACCCCTGTCTTTCAAAGCTCAATGTCTCCCTCAAATTAAGGGGGGGTTGTGTCTGGCTGGGTGTCATGTTGTTGCACAGACACAGGGCTATCATCTGGTATGCATTTGGGGTAGCCTGGTTAAATTCCAGGGGGGTGGGGTTGTTGTAAAGACTATGCTTTGTGCTAGAGTGCAGATTCGCTGGGTTTTTGTAGCTGGGCTTACCCCTGTCTTTCAAAGCTCAATGTCTCCCTCAAATTAAGGGGGGGTTGTGTCTGGCTGGGTGTCATGTTGTTGCACAGACACAGGGCTATCATCTGGTATGCATTTGGGGTAGCCTGGTTAAATTCCAGGGGGGTGGGGTTGTTGTAAAGACTATGCTTTGTGCTAGAGTGCAGATTCGCTGGGTTTTTGTAGCTGGGCTTACCCCTGTCTTTCAAAGCTCAATGTCTCCCTCAAATTAAGGGGGGGTTGTGTCTGGCTGGGTGTCATGTTGTTGCACAGACACAGGGCTATCATCTGGTATGCATTTGGGGTAGCCTGGTTAAATTCCAGGGGGGTGGGGTTGTTGTAAAGACTATGCTTTGTGCTAGAGTGCAGATTCGCTGGGTTTTTGTAGCTGGGCTTACCCCTGTCTTTCAAAGCTCAATGTCTCCCTCAAATTAAGGGGGGATGTGTCTGGCTGGGTGTCATGTTGTTGCACAGACACAGGGCTATCATCTGGTATGCATTTGGGGTAGCCTGGTTAAATTCCAGGGGGGTGGGGTTGTTGTAAAGACTATGCTTTGTGCTAGAGTGCAGATTCGCTGGGTTTTTGTAGCTGGGCTTACCCCTGTCTTTCAAAGCTCAATGTCTCCCTCAAATTAAGGGGGGGTTGTGTCTGGCTGGGTGTCATGTTGTTCCACAGACACAGGGCTATCATCTGGTATGCATTTGGGGTAGCCTGGTTAAGTTCCAGGGGGGTGGGGTTGTTGTAAAGACTATGCTTTGTGCTAGAGTGCAGATTCGCTGGGTTTTTGTAGCTGGGCTTACCCCTGTCTTTCAAAGCTCAATGTCTCCCTCAAATTAAGGGGGAGTTGTGTCTGGCTGGGTGTCATGTTGTTGCACAGACACAGGGCTATCATCTGGTATGCATTTGGGGTAGCCTGGTTAAGTTCCAGGGGGGTGGGGTTGTTGTAAAGACTATGCTTTGTGCTAGAGTGCAGATTCGCTGGGTTTTTGTAGCTGGGCTTACCCCTGTCTTTCAAAGCTCAATGTCTCCCTCAAATTAAGGGGGGGTTGTGTCTGGCTGGGTGTCATGTTGTTGCACAGACACAGGGCTATCATCTGGTATGCATTTGGGGTAGCCTGGTTAAATTCCAGGGGGGTGGGGTTGTTGTAAAGACTATGCTTTGTGCTAGAGTGCAGATTCGCTGGGTTTTTGTAGCTGGGCTTACCCCTGTCTTTCAAAGCTCAATGTCTCCCTCAAATTAAGGGGGGGTTGTGTCTGGCTGGGTGTCATGTTGTTGCACAGACACAGGGCTATCATCTGGTATGCATTTGGGGTAGCCTGGTTAAATTCCAGGGGGGTGGGGTTGTTGTAAAGACTATGCTTTGTGCTAGAGTGCAGATTCGCTGGGTTTTTGTAGCTGGGCTTACCCCTGTCTTTCAAAGCTCAATGTCTCCCTCAAATTAAGGGGGGGTTGTGTCTGGCTGGGTGTCATGTTGTTGCACAGACACAGGGCTATCATCTGGTATGCATTTGGGGTAGCCTGGTTAAATTCCAGGGGGGTGGGGTTGTTGTAAAGACTATGCTTTGTGCTAGAGTGCAGATTCGCTGGGTTTTTGTAGCTGGGCTTACCCCTGTCTTTCAAAGCTCAATGTCTCCCTCAAATTAAGGGGGGGTTGTGTCTGGCTGGGTGTCATGTTGTTGCACAGACACAGGGCTATCATCTGGTATGCATTTGGGGTAGCCTGGTTAAATTCCAGGGGGGTGGGGTTGTTGTGAAGACTATGCTTTGTGCTAGAGGGCGGATTCGCTGAGTTTTTGTACCGGGGCTACCCCTGTCTTTCAAAGGTCAATGTCTCACTCAAATTAAGGGTGGGTTGTGTCTGGCTGGGTGCCATGTTGTTGCACAGACACGGGGCTATCGTCTGGTATGCATTTGGGGTAGCCTGGTTAAATTCCAGGGAAGTGGGGTTGTTGTAAAGTTTGATGTGTTTTTGCACTCTTATGCAGTTTGTTTGTGCTGTTTGCATGCAAGCAATGACCCACCCTGTTGATAATGTTCCTAGTCAGCAAGCAGTTGAACTGCTGGTTTTAGGACTTGGTATTGTTGAGCAGTGTTGGCTTAGATTGTTTCAGTGGGAGACCAGCTTCAATTAAAAATGGGGTGAACTGGGGAATTGGCTTTGCAATCGGTGACACCGACACTAAAAATTGCTTCTTAAAATGCCTTATTTTCCAGATTAATGAGGAAAACTTCACTTTTGTTACTTTCAAGACAGATGATTCTATCAAATGGAAGCTCATGTATTCAATAATTTCTTTTTGAGGTGAGATTTTACTTTTCAAGTAACAAGGGCCATCAAATTAACAATCAGTGTGAGAGACTGACATTTTTTAGTAGCCCGGTTTTCAAAAAACCAGGTATATATCTCCAGGGATTCACCATCCAAATACCTCTTTCACTGTAAAAAATAAAAATGTTAGTAGGAATTGACAGTTAAGATGCAGAAAGGTCAATAATTGGAGATATCTACCTGGAGTTTTGAAAACCGGGTTGCCTGAAATCTTAAGTCAAGTCCAGCACATTGCAGGCAATCTTTTAAAACTTAATTTGCTTAAAGCCCTGATACTTTTAGTGTAAAAATAACAATCTCGCTCTTCAGGACTAACCACCCTCACCTCTTAACCATGGGCTTCAAATAACTTCCTGCAAGTGACAGAAATCAGTGCAAATTCCAGAAAATTTGCACGAGGGGGGCAACAGTCCGTCCCGTAGGGACGGGCTGTTGCCCCCGTTGGCCCAGATAATATTTTTTGAGGGGGGCTTCCGTCAAACTAAGTGTCATGTTGTTGCACAGACACAGGGCTATCATCTGGTATGCATTTGGGGTAGCCTGGTTAAATTCCAGGGGGGTGGGGTTGTTGTAAAGACTATGCTTTGTGCTAGAGTGCAGATTCGCTGGGTTTTTGTAGCTGGGCTTACCCCTGTCTTTCAAAGCTCAATGTCTCCCTCAAATTAAGGGGGGGTTGTGTCTGGCTGGGTGTCATGTTGTTGCACAGACACAGGGCTATCATCTGGTATGCATTTGGGGTAGCCTGGTTAAATTCCAGGGGGGTGGGGTTGTTGTAAAGACTATGCTTTGTGCTAGAGTGCAGATTCGCTGGGTTTTTGTAGCTGGGCTTACCCCTGTCTTTCAAAGCTCAATGTCTCCCTCAAATTAAGGGGGGGTTGTGTCTGGCTGGGTGTCATGTTGTTGCACAGACACAGGGCTATCATCTGGTATGCATTTGGGGTAGCCTGGTTAAATTCCAGGGGGGTGGGGTTGTTGTAAAGACTATGCTTTGTGCTAGAGGGCGGATTCGCTGAGTTTTTGTACCGGGGCTACCCCTGTCTTTCAAAGGTCAATGTCTCACTCAAATTAAGGGTGGGTTGTGTCTGGCTGGGTGCCATGTTGTTGCACAGACACGGGGCTATCGTCTGGTATGCATTTGGGGTAGCCTGGTTAAATTCCAGGGAAGTGGGGTTGTTGTAAAGTTTGATGTGTTTTTGCACTCTTATGCAGTTTGTTTGTGCTGTTTGCATGCAAGCAATGACCCACCCTGTTGATAATGTTCCTAGTCAGCAAGCAGTTGAACTGCTGGTTTTAGGACTTGGTATTGTTGAGCAGTGTTGGCTTAGATTGTTTCAGTGGGAGACCAGCTTCAATTAAAAATGGGGTGAACTGGGGAATTGGCTTTGCAATCGGTGACACCGACACTAAAAATTGCTTCTTAAAATGCCTTATTTTCCAGATTAATGAGGAAAACTTCACTTTTGTTACTTTCAAGACAGATGATTCTATCAAATGGAAGCTCATGTATTCAATAATTTCTTTTTGAGGTGAGATTTTACTTTTCAAGTAACAAGGGCCATCAAATTAACAATCAGTGTGAGAGACTGACATTTTTTAGTAGCCCGGTTTTCAAAAAACCAGGTATATATCTCCAGGGATTCACCATCCAAATACCTCTTTCACTGTAAAAAATAAAAATGTTAGTAGGAATTGACAGTTAAGATGCAGAAAGGTCAATAATTGGAGATAATATCTCCAGGGATTCACCATCCAAATACCTCTTTCACTGTAAAAAATAAAAATGTTAGTAGGAATTGACAGTTAAGATGCAGAAAGGTCAATAATTGGAGATATCTACCTGTAGTTTTGAAAACCGGGTTGCCTGAAATCTTAAGTCAAGTCCAGCACATTGCAGGCAATCTTTTAAAACTTAATTTGCTTAAAGCCCTGATACTTTTAGTGTAAAAATAACAATCTCGCTCTTCAGGACTAACCACCCTCACCTCTTAACCATGGGCTTCAAATAACTTCCTGGAAGTGACAGAAATCAGTGCAAATTCCAGAAAATTTGCACGAGGGGGGCAACAGTCCGTCCCGTAGGGACGGGCTGTTGCCCCCGTTGGCCCAGATAATATTTTTTGAGGGGGGCTTCCGTCAAACTAAGTGTCATGTTGTTGCACAGACACAGGGCTATCATCTGGTATGCATTTGGGGTAGCCTGGTTAAATTCCAGGGGGGTGGGGTTGTTGTAAAGACTATGCTTTGTGCTAGAGTGCAGATTCGCTGGGTTTTTGTAGCTGGGCTTACCCCTGTCTTTCAAAGCTCAATGTCTCCCTCAAATTAAGGGGGGGTTGTGTCTGGCTGGGTGTCATGTTGTTGCACAGACACAGGGCTATCATCTGGTATGCATTTGGGGTAGCCTGGTTAAATTCCAGGGGGGTGGGGTTGTTGTAAAGACTATGCTTTGTGCTAGAGTGCAGATTCGCTGGGTTTTTGTAGCTGGGCTTACCCCTGTCTTTCAAAGCTCAATGTCTCCCTCAAATTAAGGGGGGGTTGTGTCTGGCTGGGTGTCATGTTGTTGCACAGACACAGGGCTATCATCTGGTATGCATTTGGGGTAGCCTGGTTAAATTCCAGGGGGGTGGGGTTGTTGTAAAGACTATGCTTTGTGCTAGAGTGCAGATTCGCTGGGTTTTTGTAGCTGGGCTTACCCCTGTCTTTCAAAGCTCAATGTCTCCCTCAAATTAAGGGGGGGTTGTGTCTGGCTGGGTGTCATGTTGTTGCACAGACACAGGGCTATCATCTGGTATGCATTTGGGGTAGCCTGGTTAAATTCCAGGGGGGTGGGGTTGTTGTAAAGACTATGCTTTGTGCTAGAGTGCAGATTCGCTGGGTTTTTGTAGCTGGGCTTACCCCTGTCTTTCAAAGCTCAATGTCTCCCTCAAATTAAGGGGGGATGTGTCTGGCTGGGTGTCATGTTGTTGCACAGACACAGGGCTATCATCTGGTATGCATTTGGGGTAGCCTGGTTAAATTCCAGGGGGGTGGGGTTGTTGTAAAGACTATGCTTTGTGCTAGAGTGCAGATTCGCTGGGTTTTTGTAGCTGGGCTTACCCCTGTCTTTCAAAGCTCAATGTCTCCCTCAAATTAAGGGGGGGTTGTGTCTGGCTGGGTGTCATGTTGTTCCACAGACACAGGGCTATCATCTGGTATGCATTTGGGGTAGCCTGGTTAAGTTCCAGGGGGGTGGGGTTGTTGTAAAGACTATGCTTTGTGCTAGAGTGCAGATTCGCTGGGTTTTTGTAGCTGGGCTTACCCCTGTCTTTCAAAGCTCAATGTCTCCCTCAAATTAAGGGGGAGTTGTGTCTGGCTGGGTGTCATGTTGTTGCACAGACACAGGGCTATCATCTGGTATGCATTTGGGGTAGCCTGGTTAAGTTCCAGGGGGGTGGGGTTGTTGTAAAGACTATGCTTTGTGCTAGAGTGCAGATTCGCTGGGTTTTTGTAGCTGGGCTTACCCCTGTCTTTCAAAGCTCAATGTCTCCCTCAAATTAAGGGGGGGTTGTGTCTGGCTGGGTGTCATGTTGTTGCACAGACACAGGGCTATCATCTGGTATGCATTTGGGGTAGCCTGGTTAAATTCCAGGGGGGTGGGGTTGTTGTAAAGACTATGCTTTGTGCTAGAGTGCAGATTCGCTGGGTTTTTGTAGCTGGGCTTACCCCTGTCTTTCAAAGCTCAATGTCTCCCTCAAATTAAGGGGGGGTTGTGTCTGGCTGGGTGTCATGTTGTTGCACAGACACAGGGCTATCATCTGGTATGCATTTGGGGTAGCCTGGTTAAATTCCAGGGGGGTGGGGTTGTTGTAAAGACTATGCTTTGTGCTAGAGTGCAGATTCGCTGGGTTTTTGTAGCTGGGCTTACCCCTGTCTTTCAAAGCTCAATGTCTCCCTCAAATTAAGGGGGGGTTGTGTCTGGCTGGGTGTCATGTTGTTGCACAGACACAGGGCTATCATCTGGTATGCATTTGGGGTAGCCTGGTTAAATTCCAGGGGGGTGGGGTTGTTGTAAAGACTATGCTTTGTGCTAGAGTGCAGATTCGCTGGGTTTTTGTAGCTGGGCTTACCCCTGTCTTTCAAAGCTCAATGTCTCCCTCAAATTAAGGGGGGGTTGTGTCTGGCTGGGTGTCATGTTGTTGCACAGACACAGGGCTATCATCTGGTATGCATTTGGGGTAGCCTGGTTAAATTCCAGGGGGGTGGGGTTGTTGTGAAGACTATGCTTTGTGCTAGAGGGCGGATTCGCTGAGTTTTTGTACCGGGGCTACCCCTGTCTTTCAAAGGTCAATGTCTCACTCAAATTAAGGGTGGGTTGTGTCTGGCTGGGTGCCATGTTGTTGCACAGACACGGGGCTATCGTCTGGTATGCATTTGGGGTAGCCTGGTTAAATTCCAGGGAAGTGGGGTTGTTGTAAAGTTTGATGTGTTTTTGCACTCTTATGCAGTTTGTTTGTGCTGTTTGCATGCAAGCAATGACCCACCCTGTTGATAATGTTCCTAGTCAGCAAGCAGTTGAACTGCTGGTTTTAGGACTTGGTATTGTTGAGCAGTGTTGGCTTAGATTGTTTCAGTGGGAGACCAGCTTCAATTAAAAATGGGGTGAACTGGGGAATTGGCTTTGCAATCGGTGACACCGACACTAAAAATTGCTTCTTAAAATGCCTTATTTTCCAGATTAATGAGGAAAACTTCACTTTTGTTACTTTCAAGACAGATGATTCTATCAAATGGAAGCTCATGTATTCAATAATTTCTTTTTGAGGTGAGATTTTACTTTTCAAGTAACAAGGGCCATCAAATTAACAATCAGTGTGAGAGACTGACATTTTTTAGTAGCCCGGTTTTCAAAAAACCAGGTATATATCTCCAGGGATTCACCATCCAAATACCTCTTTCACTGTAAAAAATAAAAATGTTAGTAGGAATTGACAGTTAAGATGCAGAAAGGTCAATAATTGGAGATATCTACCTGGAGTTTTGAAAACCGGGTTGCCTGAAATCTTAAGTCAAGTCCAGCACATTGCAGGCAATCTTTTAAAACTTAATTTGCTTAAAGCCCTGATACTTTTAGTGTAAAAATAACAATCTCGCTCTTCAGGACTAACCACCCTCACCTCTTAACCATGGGCTTCAAATAACTTCCTGCAAGTGACAGAAATCAGTGCAAATTCCAGAAAATTTGCACGAGGGGGGCAACAGTCCGTCCCGTAGGGACGGGCTGTTGCCCCCGTTGGCCCAGATAATATTTTTTGAGGGGGGCTTCCGTCAAACTAAGTGTCATGTTGTTGCACAGACACAGGGCTATCATCTGGTATGCATTTGGGGTAGCCTGGTTAAATTCCAGGGGGGTGGGGTTGTTGTAAAGACTATGCTTTGTGCTAGAGGGCGGATTCGCTGAGTTTTTGTACCGGGGCTACCCCTGTCTTTCAAAGGTCAATGTCTCACTCAAATTAAGGGTGGGTTGTGTCTGGCTGGGTGTCATGTTGTTGCACAGACACAGGGCTATCATCTGGTATGCATTTGGGGTAGCCTGGTTAAATTCCAGGGGGGTGGGGTTGTTGTAAAGACTATGCTTTGTGCTAGAGTGCAGATTCGCTGGGTTTTTGTAGCTGGGCTTACCCCTGTCTTTCAAAGCTCAATGTCTCCCTCAAATTAAGGGGGGTTGTGTCTGGCTGGGTGTCATGTTGTTGCACAGACACAGGGCTATCATCTGGTATGCATTTGGGGTAGCCTGGTTAAATTCCAGGGGGGTGGGGTTGTTGTAAAGACTATGCTTTGTGCTAGAGTGCAGATTCGCTGGGTTTTTGTAGCTGGGCTTACCCCTGTCTTTCAAAGCTCAATGTCTCCCTCAAATTAAGGGGGGGTTGTGTCTGGCTGGGTGTCATGTTGTTCCACAGACACAGGGCTATCATCTGGTATGCATTTGGGGTAGCCTGGTTAAGTTCCAGGGGGGTGGGGTTGTTGTAAAGACTATGCTTTGTGCTAGAGTGCAGATTCGCTGGGTTTTTGTAGCTGGGCTTACCCCTGTCTTTCAAAGCTCAATGTCTCCCTCAAATTAAGGGGGAGTTGTGTCTGGCTGGGTGTCATGTTGTTGCACAGACACAGGGCTATCATCTGGTATGCATTTGGGGTAGCCTGGTTAAGTTCCAGGGGGGTGGGGTTGTTGTAAAGACTATGCTTTGTGCTAGAGTGCAGATTCGCTGGGTTTTTGTAGCTGGGCTTACCCCTGTCTTTCAAAGCTCAATGTCTCCCTCAAATTAAGGGGGGGTTGTGTCTGGCTGGGTGTCATGTTGTTGCACAGACACAGGGCTATCATCTGGTATGCATTTGGGGTAGCCTGGTTAAATTCCAGGGGGGTGGGGTTGTTGTAAAGACTATGCTTTGTGCTAGAGTGCAGATTCGCTGGGTTTTTGTAGCTGGGCTTACCCCTGTCTTTCAAAGCTCAATGTCTCCCTCAAATTAAGGGGGGGTTGTGTCTGGCTGGGTGTCATGTTGTTGCACAGACACAGGGCTATCATCTGGTATGCATTTGGGGTAGCCTGGTTAAATTCCAGGGGGGTGGGGTTGTTGTAAAGACTATGCTTTGTGCTAGAGTGCAGATTCGCTGGGTTTTTGTAGCTGGGCTTACCCCTGTCTTTCAAAGCTCAATGTCTCCCTCAAATTAAGGGGGGGTTGTGTCTGGCTGGGTGTCATGTTGTTCCACAGACACAGGGCTATCATCTGGTATGCATTTGGGGTAGCCTGGTTAAGTTCCAGGGGGGTGGGGTTGTTGTAAAGACTATGCTTTGTGCTAGAGTGCAGATTCGCTGGGTTTTTGTAGCTGGGCTTACCCCTGTCTTTCAAAGCTCAATGTCTCCCTCAAATTAAGGGGGAGTTGTGTCTGGCTGGGTGTCATGTTGTTGCACAGACACAGGGCTATCATCTGGTATGCATTTGGGGTAGCCTGGTTAAGTTCCAGGGGGGTGGGGTTGTTGTAAAGACTATGCTTTGTGCTAGAGTGCAGATTCGCTGGGTTTTTGTAGCTGGGCTTACCCCTGTCTTTCAAAGCTCAATGTCTCCCTCAAATTAAGGGGGGGTTGTGTCTGGCTGGGTGTCATGTTGTTGCACAGACACAGGGCTATCATCTGGTATGCATTTGGGGTAGCCTGGTTAAATTCCAGGGGGGTGGGGTTGTTGTAAAGACTATGCTTTGTGCTAGAGTGCAGATTCGCTGGGTTTTTGTAGCTGGGCTTACCCCTGTCTTTCAAAGCTCAATGTCTCCCTCAAATTAAGGGGGGGTTGTGTCTGGCTGGGTGTCATGTTGTTGCACAGACACAGGGCTATCATCTGGTATGCATTTGGGGTAGCCTGGTTAAATTCCAGGGGGGTGGGGTTGTTGTAAAGACTATGCTTTGTGCTAGAGTGCAGATTCGCTGGGTTTTTGTAGCTGGGCTTACCCCTGTCTTTCAAAGCTCAATGTCTCCCTCAAATTAAGGGGGGGTTGTGTCTGGCTGGGTGTCATGTTGTTGCACAGACACAGGGCTATCATCTGGTATGCATTTGGGGTAGCCTGGTTAAATTCCAGGGGGGTGGGGTTGTTGTAAAGACTATGCTTTGTGCTAGAGTGCAGATTCGCTGGGTTTTTGTAGCTGGGCTTACCCCTGTCTTTCAAAGCTCAATGTCTCCCTCAAATTAAGGGGGGGTTGTGTCTGGCTGGGTGTCATGTTGTTGCACAGACACAGGGCTATCATCTGGTATGCATTTGGGGTAGCCTGGTTAAATTCCAGGGGGGTGGGGTTGTTGTGAAGACTATGCTTTGTGCTAGAGGGCGGATTCGCTGAGTTTTTGTACCGGGGCTACCCCTGTCTTTCAAAGGTCAATGTCTCACTCAAATTAAGGGTGGGTTGTGTCTGGCTGGGTGCCATGTTGTTGCACAGACACGGGGCTATCGTCTGGTATGCATTTGGGGTAGCCTGGTTAAATTCCAGGGAAGTGGGGTTGTTGTAAAGTTTGATGTGTTTTTGCACTCTTATGCAGTTTGTTTGTGCTGTTTGCATGCAAGCAATGACCCACCCTGTTGATAATGTTCCTAGTCAGCAAGCAGTTGAACTGCTGGTTTTAGGACTTGGTATTGTTGAGCAGTGTTGGCTTAGATTGTTTCAGTGGGAGACCAGCTTCAATTAAAAATGGGGTGAACTGGGGAATTGGCTTTGCAATCGGTGACACCGACACTAAAAATTGCTTCTTAAAATGCCTTATTTTCCAGATTAATGAGGAAAACTTCACTTTTGTTACTTTCAAGACAGATGATTCTATCAAATGGAAGCTCATGTATTCAATAATTTCTTTTTGAGGTGAGATTTTACTTTTCAAGTAACAAGGGCCATCAAATTAACAATCAGTGTGAGAGACTGACATTTTTTAGTAGCCCGGTTTTCAAAAAACCAGGTATATATCTCCAGGGATTCACCATCCAAATACCTCTTTCACTGTAAAAAATAAAAATGTTAGTAGGAATTGACAGTTAAGATGCAGAAAGGTCAATAATTGGAGATATCTACCTGGAGTTTTGAAAACCGGGTTGCCTGAAATCTTAAGTCAAGTCCAGCACATTGCAGGCAATCTTTTAAAACTTAATTTGCTTAAAGCCCTGATACTTTTAGTGTAAAAATAACAATCTCGCTCTTCAGGACTAACCACCCTCACCTCTTAACCATGGGCTTCAAATAACTTCCTGCAAGTGACAGAAATCAGTGCAAATTCCAGAAAATTTGCACGAGGGGGGCAACAGTCCGTCCCGTAGGGACGGGCTGTTGCCCCCGTTGGCCCAGATAATATTTTTTGAGGGGGGCTTCCGTCAAACTAAGTGTCATGTTGTTGCACAGACACAGGGCTATCATCTGGTATGCATTTGGGGTAGCCTGGTTAAATTCCAGGGGGGTGGGGTTGTTGTAAAGACTATGCTTTGTGCTAGAGTGCAGATTCGCTGGGTTTTTGTAGCTGGGCTTACCCCTGTCTTTCAAAGCTCAATGTCTCCCTCAAATTAAGGGGGGGTTGTGTCTGGCTGGGTGTCATGTTGTTGCACAGACACAGGGCTATCATCTGGTATGCATTTGGGGTAGCCTGGTTAAATTCCAGGGGGGTGGGGTTGTTGTAAAGACTATGCTTTGTGCTAGAGTGCAGATTCGCTGGGTTTTTGTAGCTGGGCTTACCCCTGTCTTTCAAAGCTCAATGTCTCCCTCAAATTAAGGGGGGGTTGTGTCTGGCTGGGTGTCATGTTGTTGCACAGACACAGGGCTATCATCTGGTATGCATTTGGGGTAGCCTGGTTAAATTCCAGGGGGGTGGGGTTGTTGTGAAGACTATGCTTTGTGCTAGAGGGCGGATTCGCTGAGTTTTTGTACCGGGGCTACCCCTGTCTTTCAAAGGTCAATGTCTCACTCAAATTAAGGGTGGGTTGTGTCTGGCTGGGTGCCATGTTGTTGCACAGACACGGGGCTATCGTCTGGTATGCATTTGGGGTAGCCTGGTTAAATTCCAGGGAAGTGGGGTTGTTGTAAAGTTTGATGTGTTTTTGCACTCTTATGCAGTTTGTTTGTGCTGTTTGCATGCAAGCAATGACCCACCCTGTTGATAATGTTCCTAGTCAGCAAGCAGTTGAACTGCTGGTTTTAGGACTTGGTATTGTTGAGCAGTGTTGGCTTAGATTGTTTCAGTGGGAGACCAGCTTCAATTAAAAATGGGGTGAACTGGGGAATTGGCTTTGCAATCGGTGACACCGACACTAAAAATTGCTTCTTAAAATGCCTTATTTTCCAGATTAATGAGGAAAACTTCACTTTTGTTACTTTCAAGACAGATGATTCTATCAAATGGAAGCTCATGTATTCAATAATTTCTTTTTGAGGTGAGATTTTACTTTTCAAGTAACAAGGGCCATCAAATTAACAATCAGTGTGAGAGACTGACATTTTTTAGTAGCCCGGTTTTCAAAAAACCAGGTATATATCTCCAGGGATTCACCATCCAAATACCTCTTTCACTGTAAAAAATAAAAATGTTAGTAGGAATTGACAGTTAAGATGCAGAAAGGTCAATAATTGGAGATATCTACCTGGAGTTTTGAAAACCGGGTTGCCTGAAATCTTAAGTCAAGTCCAGCACATTGCAGGCAATCTTTTAAAACTTAATTTGCTTAAAGCCCTGATACTTTTAGTGTAAAAATAACAATCTCGCTCTTCAGGACTAACCACCCTCACCTCTTAACCATGGGCTTCAAATAACTTCCTGCAAGTGACAGAAATCAGTGCAAATTCCAGAAAATTTGCACGAGGGGGGCAACAGTCCGTCCCGTAGGGACGGGCTGTTGCCCCCGTTGGCCCAGATAATATTTTTTGAGGGGGGCTTCCGTCAAACTAAGTGTCATGTTGTTGCACAGACACAGGGCTATCATCTGGTATGCATTTGGGGTAGCCTGGTTAAATTCCAGGGGGGTGGGGTTGTTGTAAAGACTATGCTTTGTGCTAGAGTGCAGATTCGCTGGGTTTTTGTAGCTGGGCTTACCCCTGTCTTTCAAAGCTCAATGTCTCCCTCAAATTAAGGGGGGGTTGTGTCTGGCTGGGTGTCATGTTGTTGCACAGACACAGGGCTATCATCTGGTATGCATTTGGGGTAGCCTGGTTAAATTCCAGGGGGGTGGGGTTGTTGTAAAGACTATGCTTTGTGCTAGAGTGCAGATTCGCTGGGTTTTTGTAGCTGGGCTTACCCCTGTCTTTCAAAGCTCAATGTCTCCCTCAAATTAAGGGGGGGTTGTGTCTGGCTGGGTGTCATGTTGTTGCACAGACACAGGGCTATCATCTGGTATGCATTTGGGGTAGCCTGGTTAAATTCCAGGGGGGTGGGGTTGTTGTAAAGACTATGCTTTGTGCTAGAGTGCAGATTCGCTGGGTTTTTGTAGCTGGGCTTACCCCTGTCTTTCAAAGCTCAATGTCTCCCTCAAATTAAGGGGGGGTTGTGTCTGGCTGGGTGTCATGTTGTTGCACAGACACAGGGCTATCATCTGGTATGCATTTGGGGTAGCCTGGTTAAATTCCAGGGGGGTGGGGTTGTTGTAAAGACTATGCTTTGTGCTAGAGTGCAGATTCGCTGGGTTTTTGTAGCTGGGCTTACCCCTGTCTTTCAAAGCTCAATGTCTCCCTCAAATTAAGGGGGGGTTGTGTCTGGCTGGGTGTCATGTTGTTGCACAGACACAGGGCTATCATCTGGTATGCATTTGGGGTAGCCTGGTTAAATTCCAGGGGGGTGGGGTTGTTGTGAAGACTATGCTTTGTGCTAGAGGGCGGATTCGC
The DNA here is from genome assembly GCF_958299795.1 of Porites lutea. Classification (NCBI taxonomy): domain Eukaryota; kingdom Metazoa; phylum Cnidaria; class Anthozoa; order Scleractinia; family Poritidae; genus Porites; species Porites lutea. The sequence goes on along the minus strand of NW_027332317.1, from coordinate 1,995 downwards.
TGAGTTTTTGTACCGGGGCTACCCCTGTCTTTCAAAGGTCAATGTCTCACTCAAATTAAGGGTGGGTTGTGTCTGGCTGGGTGCCATGTTGTTGCACAGACACGGGGCTATCGTCTGGTATGCATTTGGGGTAGCCTGGTTAAATTCCAGGGAAGTGGGGTTGTTGTAAAGTTTGATGTGTTTTTGCACTCTTATGCAGTTTGTTTGTGCTGTTTGCATGCAAGCAATGACCCACCCTGTTGATAATGTTCCTAGTCAGCAAGCAGTTGAACTGCTGGTTTTAGGACTTGGTATTGTTGAGCAGTGTTGGCTTAGATTGTTTCAGTGGGAGACCAGCTTCAATTAAAAATGGGGTGAACTGGGGAATTGGCTTTGCAATCGGTGACACCGACACTAAAAATTGCTTCTTAAAATGCCTTATTTTCCAGATTAATGAGGAAAACTTCACTTTTGTTACTTTCAAGACAGATGATTCTATCAAATGGAAGCTCATGTATTCAATAATTTCTTTTTGAGGTGAGATTTTACTTTTCAAGTAACAAGGGCCATCAAATTAACAATCAGTGTGAGAGACTGACATTTTTTAGTAGCCCGGTTTTCAAAAAACCAGGTATATATCTCCAGGGATTCACCATCCAAATACCTCTTTCACTGTAAAAAATAAAAATGTTAGTAGGAATTGACAGTTAAGATGCAGAAAGGTCAATAATTGGAGATATCTACCTGGAGTTTTGAAAACCGGGTTGCCTGAAATCTTAAGTCAAGTCCAGCACATTGCAGGCAATCTTTTAAAACTTAATTTGCTTAAAGCCCTGATACTTTTAGTGTAAAAATAACAATCTCGCTCTTCAGGACTAACCACCCTCACCTCTTAACCATGGGCTTCAAATAACTTCCTGCAAGTGACAGAAATCAGTGCAAATTCCAGAAAATTTGCACGAGGGGGGCAACAGTCCGTCCCGTAGGGACGGGCTGTTGCCCCCGTTGGCCCAGATAATATTTTTTGAGGGGGGCTTCCGTCAAACTAAGTGTCATGTTGTTGCACAGACACAGGGCTATCATCTGGTATGCATTTGGGGTAGCCTGGTTAAATTCCAGGGGGGTGGGGTTGTTGTAAAGACTATGCTTTGTGCTAGAGTGCAGATTCGCTGGGTTTTTGTAGCTGGGCTTACCCCTGTCTTTCAAAGCTCAATGTCTCCCTCAAATTAAGGGGGGGTTGTGTCTGGCTGGGTGTCATGTTGTTGCACAGACACAGGGCTATCATCTGGTATGCATTTGGGGTAGCCTGGTTAAATTCCAGGGGGGTGGGGTTGTTGTAAAGACTATGCTTTGTGCTAGAGTGCAGATTCGCTGGGTTTTTGTAGCTGGGCTTACCCCTGTCTTTCAAAGCTCAATGTCTCCCTCAAATTAAGGGGGGGTTGTGTCTGGCTGGGTGTCATGTTGTTGCACAGACACAGGGCTATCATCTGGTATGCATTTGGGGTAGCCTGGTTAAATTCCAGGGGAGTGGGGTTGTTGTAAAGACTATGCTTTGTGCTAGAGTGCAGATTCGCTGGGTTTTTGTAGCTGGGCTTACCCCTGTCTTTCAAAGCTCAATGTCTCCCTCAAATTAAGGGGGGGTTGTGTCTGGCTGGGTGTCATGTTGTTGCACAGACACAGGGCTATCATCTGGTATGCATTTGGGGTAGCCTGGTTAAATTCCAGGGGGGTGGGGTTGTTGTAAAGACTATGCTTTGTGCTAGAGTGCAGATTCGCTGGGTTTTTGTAGCTGGGCTTACCCCTGTCTTTCAAAGCTCAATGTCTCCCTCAAATTAAGGGGGGGTTGTGTCTGGCTGGGTGTCATCGTGTTGCACAGAAACAGGGCTATCATCTGGTATGCATTTGGAGTTTCTTGGCTTATTAGTCGATTAATTTTGTTTAAATAATTTTTTTGATAGGTTTTAAGTCATTGAATTTTTGGAGATGACTCTTAAATAACTTTAGCCTTTTTTTCTT
>NW_027332316.1:0-20987 GCF_958299795.1 Porites lutea | reverse complement strand
GCACCTGTGTGTCCTAAAAGAAAGAGTGTATCAAAAAAAAGTGTTTGAAACCCATCGGGAAGCATGGGCAGGAAGGATCCGGAGGGTCGAAAAGTAGGCTTGCTAAAGCTGCGGGTGCGGAGACATCAGGGGGATGAAAGATGAAAAGTTGCACGTCGTTGTGGCGCGAAGCAAAGTTTGAAATTTGGGCACACCTATGCTCAAACGGTGCCATTTATTTCTTGAGGATGTCACACAAGTATGCCGTTTTCTATAACATTTGACCATATTCGCTCAATCTTGTATAAACAGGGTAGAGGGCCTGTAGCAGGTCCGGATTCCAACCCCATGAAGAGACGCATCTTCAGAGTTCAGGTGTATGGGGTGGGAATTTCACCTCTTCAACGCAATTGTTGTTGTTTTGGCTTCCTGCTTTTTTTCGACGTTTTGCAGATAGCCATGCAATCTGGTGGCGCCTCTTTTGACAGATTGTGGGGCAAATAAACAAGAAATGTTGAGATGTGAAGCACGCCAGTTGCCGTGTTGGATATCAAAATTGTTTCTTGCGTGCTTTAGCTTGACCACCTTCGCCAATGGATGCTGTCCAGTGCCAGCAGCAGCTGCGTGCCGCACAGCGCAAACTTGGCAGACACAAGCAGCGGCATTGGGGCTTGACGCCTCGTCTGCTTCGAATTTTGATGCTCATTCTTTTGAGGAGTGGCTTTGATGAAGCCAGTGCAGAGCATTTTGCTGTCGCCGTTCGGAAGCAGCGGAAGCGAAGGTGTTTAGCTGAAAGCTCTGTGCCCGTCATGGCATTGTTCCATGCCTGGCCTTTGGATAGCTTGATCAGTATGATTTTTCCTGAAACAGAAGCTGGCAAGCGCGAATATCAGCACGCTTCTGTGTTTTTGGCGGAGCTGGCAACTGCACAATGGGTTCGCAGCATGAATTTTGACCATGGGGTTGCGCCAGATGTGAGGACCTTGCTGACCAAGTACAATGATGTTCGGCGACAAAACGGCTTGGATGCTTGTCAGGCTTTGACGCGGGCTTTGGCGCATGAGTCTAGCGTCGGTCCACGCATGTCTCCATATGGGCGTCAATGGGCACAGCGATTTCGAAAGCGTTGGGATTTGAAGAGAAAGAAGCTGCAGCAGACCTTTCGCTTGGATGTGGACAGCTTAGTGGCCAGAGCTGCTGGGCTGAGTTTAAGGCTTACGTTTGTGTGTTTCATTGCTTTTAAACCCAAAATTGTCAAATGTCCGGGCCAGTTTTGGGTCCAGGAAATGGCCTTATTTTGGGGCCGCGCCATATGGTTTTCTATTGCGGGGTTCTGTTTTGGGGGGTCCAAACTGAGGCCCGATTCTTTTTCAACTGGGTGGATTGGTGTGTCCAGCAGGCGCAATTGCAAGGTCATGAGCCGCTATGGTTGAACATGGACGAAACATGTGTGCAGCGCGGCATGCCTACAGCTTCTGGTGCTGTTGTGGGGCCGACGTGGTGGAGCAAGGGCCACGCGCCAGTGGATTGTTATGGTGGAAGACACAAAAGAACTGCCATGTCACTCTTGCTGACAGTGTCGCCTGAAGAAGCAGTGCAAGCGTCTCTCCCCCAGATCTTCTTGGGCAACCGAGTTGTGCTTCCACGCTGGGTTGCAGATGTAGCAGAAGAAGACACTTCTTTGCTATGGCGGCAGCGCTCGTCGTGGAACTGTGAAGCCACCATGGTCAAATACTTGGAGCATCTTGCAAGTGTGCTACAAGACTTCGGAGGACGACAGCCAATATTGGTTTGTGATTGTGCACCTATGCATGTCACGGACAAAGTTGTTCGGGCTGCTACAAGATTAAACATATGGTTTGTGCTAGTTCCACCTGCGACCACTTTCATGCTCCAACCTGCTGATGTGGGAGTGATCCGCCATGTGAAAGCTGACCTCCGTCGAAGGCAGGAGGCCAGCAAGCAAAGCTTTTCACATGGGAATGTCCCTACAGAAGAGTGGGTCAGATGTTTATTAACTGTTCAGCATGTCATGCGCACACGCTCCTGGCAGTCTGTCTTTGAACGTTGTGGCATTCTTGGCAGCAGGTTGCGGCTGCCGCTTCTTTTGCAAGACTTGCGAAGTTGCGCTTTCTCCGAAGGCGATGGCGCAGTGCAATTTCCCACGCCAGAGGCGATGGCTAATTTTTATCCCAAGTCTATTGCGAAGAAGTTTTGGCTGCTGATGCAACCAACACTTCCAGAGCTCGAGTAAAAAAACGGCTGGTTGCTGTTTCTTTCATCTCTGGACTTAGAGGCTGCTTACATGTGTCGCTGGAGTTTATTGGATTTTACGGCCCCAAAATAAGGCCCCAGATTTGGTGTTGTCATGCATGTTTCACCAACTTGGATAAGGAGCTTTTGCTCAAGCAAGACTTTCCAGTTGTCAGGGTTGCGCATGGCGAATGTTGCCTTAGAAGTTGCTGCGGCCGTGCGTGCTGATGTGGCAGACGTAGCTGACGTTGCTGCAGTGCCCCTTGCAGATGTCGGTGGACCTCCTGCAGATGTCCACGCTGCAGCTGTCGTTGGAGATGCTGAGCTGAGCCTTGTAGATGTCGTTGGAGATGCTGCGGCCCTGTCTGCAGATATTGGCAGAGATGTTCAGCCAGACTCTCCAAAGAAGGATCTAGTGAGCCAGATTGCAGAGTTGAAGGCATGTCGGACCATACTTGCACAGCAGAAGAGGGAGAACGCGCGCAACTTGAAGAACAAAGAGAAGCGGCTAAAGCGTGTCAAGCAGACACTGAGGAAGTTCGATGAAAGCAGCCTCAAAGAGCTGCTCGATTTGAAAATTGCATTCAAAAAATGATGTGCAGGTGGCTGTGTGGCTGTGTGCTGTTTGGACCTGAAAGGGTTTCTCTCCACATTGCGAAGCAGTTTGGAGTCTTAAACACTGTGCAACAGCTGTCATCTTTTCTTTGGAGAATGCTTCTGCGACCAGTTGGTGATGCGAAAGCCAGACGAAGGCTTTTGCTACGCCCCAGTTGTGGATTTGCGGAAAACATACTTAGAGGCTGCTTGCATGTGTCGCTGGGATTCTTTGGATTCGAGAGCGCCAACATGAGACCCCAGATCTGGTGTTGTCATATATGTTTCACCAAATTGGATAGGGAGCTTTTTCTCAAGCAACACTTTCCAGTTCTCAGTGTTGCGCATGGCGAATGTTGCTTTAGAAGTTGCTGCGGCCGTGCGTGCTGCTGTGGCAGACGTAGCTGACATTGCTGCTGAGCCCCTTGCAGATGTCGGTGGACCTCCTGCAGATGTTCACTTCGCAGCTGTCGTTGGAGATGCTGAGCTGAGCCTTGTAGATGTCGTTGGAGATGCTGCGGCCCTGTCTGCAGATATTGGCAGAGATGTTCAGCCAGACTCTCCAAAGAATGATCTCGTGGGCCAGATTGCAGAGTTGAAGGCACGTCGGACCATGCTTGCACAGCAGAAGAGGGAAAACGCGCACAACTTGAAGAACAAAGAGAAGCGGCTGAAGCGTGTGAAGCAGACACTGAGGAAGTTCGATGAAAGCAGCCTCAAAGAGCTGCTCGATTTGAAAATTGCTCTCAAAAAATGATGTGCAGGTGGCTGTGTGGCTGTGTGCTGTTTGGACCTGAAAGGGTTTCTCTCCACACTGCGAAGCAGTTTGGAGTCTTAAACACTGTGCAGCGGCTGTCATTTTTTCTTTAGAGGGTGTTTCCGCGACCAGTTGGTGATGCGAAAGCCAGACGAAGGCTTTTGCTTGGCCTCAGTTGGGGAAAAAAACATAGTCTGTGTGCATGTGGAGAATGTTTCTTGTGCAGTGTTTTGAAAGAAGTAGGCAAAGTATTCGTTGCACAAATTTGGGTGTTGAGCATGTTGTGCAGCTAATCTCTTGGAATGGGCGACCTTGTTTTTCTATTTGCATCATCCTGGAGGCTTGCGCAAGCAACCAATTGCCTTTCTAGAATCTTCACACAAATGGATAAGAAACTTTTCCTCAGACGTTCGAGTTGTCAGGGTTACGCATGGCGAAAGTTGCCGTAGAAGTTTTTGCCACCGTGCGTGCTGCTGTGGCAGATGTTTGCAGCTGACGTGTCTGCTGAGCCCCTTGCAGATGTCGGTTGACGTCCTGCGGATGTCCACTTTGCAGAGACGTTGGAGATGCTGAGCTGAGCCTTGCAGATGTTGTTGGAGATGCTGCGGCCCTTTCTGCAGATATTGGCGGAGATGTTCAGCCAGACCCTCCGAAGAAGGATCTCGTGAGCAAGATTGCAGAATTGAAGGCACGTCGTACTATGCTTGTAAACTTCTTTTCTCTGACCTCGGATTCTGGTAGAAGATGTCATTTTCCAAATCCTTCTTGTGCTGTTGAGGGTCTGGGGATGTTTGGAATGGTTTCTCAAAACCCAAGAATTTTGGCATGTTGTGCGAAATGTGAAAGACGTTCTTGTGCAAAATGTGAGAGACATTGCAAAAATTCGTGAAAAGAGGTGAAGTGAGTTTTGCCGTGCTTTGCGTGCCAAGGCAAAACAAGTCCAAATGAAAGGGCTTCCTCAACGAGATCGGGCACTTCCTCTCCCATCTGGCAACCAAAGCACCTCGCAATCCGTGCATTTTTCAGTTATGTCAGCCTCGTGTCACGGGCCACCGTTTCATGTCACTCATTTAATGGCCAAGAATATGGGAAGTGCTAGCAAAAGTAACAAGAGCTAATGTATGGATATGTACATACTGTATGGATAAGATTGGACAAGTCACATGGCACATTCGAGGCCTTCACCCGTTGAAACCCATATATTCATCCTGCGGAAGCAACCTGAGGATATATGCTGTTCTGTGCCTGGGAAGTATTTATTTCCCGACGGCCAATGGTTGCAGAGCTCTTTCCGACCATGATCTTGTTTGGTCTCTGTTACATCACCTTCGCTTGGGCGCTCTATATGCGCATAGGCTGGGGCATGTCTCACACGTTTCATTTTGAACTCCTTGTTCATCCGTTTGTTGTCACAAGCTCAAGTGGTGGGAGTGTCTGCACGTCAGTTCTGCATGTAGCAATGATTTCATTTCCGACTTGGCGAACGACGTAACCCGAGCATATAGCGCGGCATTGTATATTCTTATTTGCAATTTGCACTGTCAGTTACATGTCAGATCAATATCTTGCCGGACCTGACCCGCGGTGTTATTTTGTGTGCGTGGGTGTTCTTTACATTGACGTAACATGATATCTGTTTATCCTAACCCTTTTACAAATATAAAACAAAAATATGGATGAGACTCCAGCTAACATGTGTGTAAGTAGGTGAATCATCGGAACGATGTTTTTTTTGAGGCAAAAATTGTTGTAACTGCACCTTGAGCGAAACTGGTCAGTGCAACCCTTACACTACACAATTGCAAAATTAAACCAAAACAATGGATACAATCTTATTATGTTTGTCCATTGCGTAGCGTAAGAACATGCTCCAGTACCTAACTATGCCAGAATTAAGTCCGGCCAGTCTATGGCCAAAATTTGGAAGCAGCAAGAACATTTTTTTTTCCTCATGGCAAGTGGCAGGCCCAGTATTTGCACGTTTAACATGGCCATATAGTACCACCCCTGCCACTTGTCACATTTAAGGTGGCCAGAACATTGGAATTTGTTGGCATGTGCGATACTTGTGGCAGTTGCGTTCGGACAAGTGACACCGTTTAGTCCTGATTTTGGTGGCAGGCGCAGGATTTGCGGTGTGTGTCGCTCTAAACCTACAGAGGGTGAGCGTTTAGTACGGCAGTTGTGGCACTACACGCCTTTCTCCTTGGAAAAAAACAGGAAAAAAGGGCCAGCGTGTAGCGTGTAGTGGTTTCTTTTTGTAAACTATATGAATCTATTAAAGAATAATTACAACCGAACACTAGGAAACGCTGAAAATGTGTGTTTTTCCACAGCGCAGAGCGTTTAGTGGGGTACTACACGCCTACACGGTCGCATCCAAAAAATCGCTGTTTTACCACAGTGCGAAGCGTTTAGTGCCTCTTTTCCTGGCAGGCGCAGTATTTGCGGCGTGTGTGACTCTAAACCTACAGAGGGTGAGCGTTTAGTACGAAATTTGTGGCACTACACGGCGGGTTTTCGCGTAAATGTTTCTTTGGAATAGTATCTTTATAATTTGTTGCTCTTGATGGCGTGGCAGGCCCAGTTGTGCGCAGAAACGTCTTGCGTGGCAGGCCATGTTTGCTTCTGAAGTATTGCGCTTGCCACGGTTTAAACGTATAACATCCGAACTCTCTAAGGCGCTGGTGTTTCAACACAATGATGTTTAGGACACTACATGTTTTATTTTTTTGGAAACATGTTCCAAATCCTAATCTTGGGATGATCAGCGCAAGGGACTCTCCTTCACTGCGTGTTCAGAAAACGGTGAGAATCCAAAATTTTGAGGATTTTCTAGCCTGGCTTGGACCTATTTGGTCTTTTTGATCTTCTTCTACCTGGACCGTGAGGGCTGCAAGTTGATTTATCACCTGAAGATGAAGCCACAGGGTGCTGAGGGTAGCACCTTCTGCCAGAATCTCAAGGACTGGATTTTGATGTGGCCCAGCCTGGTGATTTATTCCATGGTCAACTATTGGGCCATCTTGAAGTTGCGCAAAATTTCTTCGAGACCTTCCCAAAAATCCCGGCCTGAGAACATCTCACATTTTTCCCAATGGATCTCATATAGATAGATAGATAGATAGATATATATATATATATATATATGAACATAAATAGATAGATTATATATATATATACACAGACATCATCATTTAACATATCTGATTGTGCTCGCCCTCCATGTAGCGAAGCGACCTTCCACGGTGTTTTTTGGTCGTCTCAGGTAGCGTGGTATGGTAAGAAGGTCTGCGGTCACGATGGACGCAGCCCAGATCTCGGAGGAGTCCGCGGAGGCGTCCACCGCAGAGGGCAGCATTTCAGAGGACTCTCGTGCATAGTGCTCGGACGGACATATGGGACATTTTCCTGGTAGATCATGAGCTTGCCATTTTTCACGTGCTGCACGTACGCTACACTGATGCATTCAACATGCGTATAGTCTGGCAAACGCAGTACTTGAACCCTTCGGCCGACAAAAGTATGAGGCGTTTTGATTACCAAAATCTTCTTATTTCTTCAAAACGTGTTTTCGGCCGCAACAGGCCATTGAAAAAACATCTGGAGCTTTGGGCCCAAAAATATGTTGTATTTTAACTGCGTGAATCTTGGCAGGTCTTGTTTGTAAAATTCCGTTGATTTTTCTATGGACTGTTCCAGCCGAAAACAGGTATCGAAAAAGTAAGCCAAGAAAAAACATCTGGCGCCTTGGCCCCAAAAATATATTGTATTTTAACTGCCAGAATCTTGGCAGGTCTTGTTTGCAAAATTCCGTTGATTTTTCTATGGCCTGTTCCAGCCGAAAACAAGTATCAAAGAAAGTAAGCCAAGAAAAAACATCTGGAGCCTTGGGCCCAAGAATATATTGTATTTTAATTGCCTGAATCTTGGCAGGTCTTGTTTGTAAAATTCCGTTGTTTTTTTCAATAGCCTGTTGCGGCCGAAAACAGGTATCGAAAAAAGTAAGCCAAGAAAAAACATCTGGGGCTTTGGGCCCAAAAATATGTTGTATTTTAACTGCTTGAATCTTGGCAGGTCTTGTTTGTAAAATTCCGTTGATTTTTCTATGGATTGTTCCAGCCGAAAACAGGTATCGAAAAAGTAAGCAAAGAAAAAACATCTGGGGCCTTGGCCCCAAAAATATATTGTATTTTAACTGCCAGAATCTTGGCAGGTCTTGTTTGCAAAATTCCGTTGATTTTTCTATGGCCTGTTCCAGCCGAAAACAAGTATCAAAGAAAGTAAGCCAAGAAAAAACATCTGGAGCCTTGGGCCCAAGAATATATTGTATTTTAACTGCCTGAATCTTGGCAGGTCTTGTTTGTAAAATTCCGTTGTTTTTTTCAATAGCCTGTTGCGGCCGAAAACAGGTATCGAAAAAAGTAAGCCAAGAAAAAACATCTGGGGCTTTGGGCCCAAAAATATGTTGTATTTTAACTGCCTGAATCTTGGCAGGTCTTGTTTGTAAAATTCCGTTGATTTTTCTATGGACTGTTCCAGCCGAAAACAGGTATCGAAAAAGTAAGCAAAGAAAAAACATCTGGGGCCTTGGCCCCAAAAATATATTGTATTTTAACTGCCAGAATCTTGGCAGGTCTTGTTTGCAAAATTCCGTTGATTTTTCTATGGCCTGTTCAAGCCGAAAACAAGTATCAAAGAAAGTAAGCCAAGAAAAAACACCTGGAGCCTTGGGCCCAAGAATATATTGTATTTTAACTGCCTGAATCTTGGCAGGTCTTGTTTGTAAAATTCCGGTGTTTTTTTCAATAGCCTGTTGCGGCCGAAAACAGGTATCGAAAAAAGTAAGCCAAGAAAAAACATCTGGGGCCTTGGGCCCAAAAATATATTGTATTTTAACTGCCTGAATCTTGGCAGGTCTTGTTTGCAAAATTCCGTTGATTTTTCTATGGCCTGTTCCAGCCGAAAACAGGTATCGAAAAAAGTAAGCCAAGAAAAAACATCTGGAGCCTTGGGCCCAAAAATACATTGTATTTTAACTGCCTGAATCGTGGCAGGACTTGTGTGTAAAATTCCGTTGACTTTTCTATGGCCTGTTCCAGCCGAAAACAGGTATCCAAAAAGTAAGCCAAGAAAAAACATCTGGGGCCTTGGCCCCAAAAATATATTGTATTTTAACTGCCAGAATCTTGGCAGGTCTCGTTTGTAAAATTCCGTTGATTTTTCTATGGACTGTTCCAGCCGAAAACAGGTATCGAAAAAAGTAAGCCAAGAAAAACCATCTGGAGCCTTGGGCCCAAAAATACATTGTATTTTAACTGCCCGAATCTTGGCAGGTCTTGTTTGTAAAATTCCGTTGATTTTTCTATGGCCGGTTGCCGCGGAAAAAAGGTATCGAAAAAAGTAAGCCAAGAAAAAACATCTGGGGCTTTGGGCCCAAAAATATGTTGTATTTTAACTGCTTGAATCTTGGCAGGTCTTGTTTGTAAAATTCCGTTGATTTTTCTATGGACTGTTCCAGCCGAAAACAGGTATCGAAAAAGTAAGCAAAGAAAAAACATCTGGGGCCTTGGCCCCAAAAATATATTGTATTTTAACTGCCAGAATCTTGGCAGGTCTTGTTTGCAAAATTCCGTTGATTTTTCTATGGCCTGTTCCAGCCGAAAACAAGTATCAAAGAAAGTAAGCCAAGAAAAAACATCTGGAGCCTTGGGCCCAAGAATATATTGTATTTTAACTGCCTGAATCTTGGCAGGTCTTGTTTGTAAAATTCCGTTGTTTTTTTCAATAGCCTGTTGCGGCCGAAAACAGGTATCGAAAAAAGTAAGCCAAGAAAAAACATCTGGGGCTTTGGGCCCAAAAATATGTTGTATTTTAACTGCCTGAATCTTGGCAGGTCTTGTTTGTAAAATTCCGTTGATTTTTCTATGGACTGTTCCAGCCGAAAACAGGTATCGAAAAAGTAAGCAAAGAAAAAACATCTGGGGCCTTGGCCCCAAAAATATATTGTATTTTAACTGCCAGAATCTTGGCAGGTCTTGTTTGCAAAATTCCGTTGATTTTTCTATGGCCTGTTCAAGCCGAAAACAAGTATCAAAGAAAGTAAGCCAAGAAAAAACATCTGGAGCCTTGGGCCCAAGAATATATTGTATTTTAACTGCCTGAATCTTGGCAGGTCTTGTTTGTAAAATTCCGGTGTTTTTTTCAATAGCCTGTTGCGGCCGAAAACAGGTATCGAAAAAAGTAAGCCAAGAAAAAACATCTGGGGCCTTGGGCCCAAAAATATATTGTATTTTAACTGCCTGAATCTTGGCAGGTCTTGTTTGCAAAATTCCGTTGATTTTTCTATGGCCTGTTCCAGCCGAAAACAGGTATCGAAAAAAGTAAGCCAAGAAAAAACATCTGGAGCCTTGGGCCCAAAAATACATTGTATTTTAACTGCCTGAATCGTGGCAGGACTTGTGTGTAAAATTCCGTTGACTTTTCTATGGCCTGTTCCAGCCGAAAACAGGTATCCAAAAAGTAAGCCAAGAAAAAACATCTGGGGCCTTGGCCCCAAAAATATATTGTATTTTAACTGCCAGAATCTTGGCAGGTCTCGTTTGTAAAATTCCGTTGATTTTTCTATGGACTGTTCCAGCCGAAAACAGGTATCGAAAAAAGTAAGCCAAGAAAAACCATCTGGAGCCTTGGGCCCAAAAATACATTGTATTTTAACTGCCCGAATCTTGGCAGGTCTTGTTTGTAAAATTCCGTTGATTTTTCTATGGCCGGTTGCCGCGGAAAAAAGGTATCGAAAAAAGTAAGGATGTGTGTTTCTAAAGTACTGGGCCTGCCAGGGTGTAACTCTAAGGTGGCCATGTTTGGCGCTGGGTATTGAGCATGCCAGTTTTTAGCCCTAAGAGGGATACAATGCAGAACAGCGATCTCACCATCATTAACATGCTTGCTCGATCGCTATCCGCTTTGGATAGGGTACAACAGAATAGAACAAATAGGTCTACATTCAATGCTCATGCGGTTCACGCACAGCACAAAACAGAAGGAAACCATGTAAAACAATTATGCAACCATGAGTTTGGTGACCTCTGTATGGCCACTGCCACCTTACATGGCGAAGTCAGGACTGGGAACATTGTTGCTTGCGACCACCTTCAGCGACAGAGAGGCAGCTTGCGTTGTCCGTGCAAGTGGATCTCGCATCTTCAAGTCGCATTTATTTGATGTTTGATGAGGCACCCTCCGCACAAAGCCGTGGCGGAAGATTGAGAGATGTCATTTTCAGTGCATGTCCCTACGAGTGGTGTTTTTCTTCTCGCTGTTCCTGTCCCCCCTTTGTTTTATTTGTTGTTCGTGGTTTTCCGTAACGAGGAAGTTTTATCTTTTTGCACTACGTAGCGCTGATTTGAAAACATAGGAAACTACAGAATTATGGTGAGTTGTTGTGATACACAGATGGCAGAGTGAACCCACTGATGGATCGAAAGGCGGTTGGCGCTGTCTCTTTCTCTCTCGATAGATGTATACATATCTATATATATATATATAAATATCTCTATCTCTCTCTTTGACTGAGCGCGTTAAGGGATCTCTTGAACCACGCCCCGCTCCCCAGCGGCAATGCTGCTTGAGTCTGACATTCGCCTAGACTCTTGCCTAGACTCTTGACATTCAGCTTGGAACTGGCCTAGACTCTTGACATTCAGCTTGGAACTGCAAGTGTTGTCGACACAGCTTTGCCACCGGGGGTGTGGGGGCTCTGTGTGCGCCGTGTGCGCGGGGAAAAAAAGGCATACTAGATAGAATTATCGACATTAACAGACACAGATTCATTTCAGTCATGGAAACAGAATGATCTAATGATTGGCAGTACTTCCACATTCAGTGACATACATTCACGGTCTGTTTTCACTTTTTCAGATTTCTCTGGATTGGACTAGATGCTACCAAAGTCAAAAGAAAAAAGCGACACTTCCTTTTTTTCAGTGCTGCGGTACATGTCGTTGAAAAGCTCACCATTCCAATGTCTTTCACGCACATTGGGAATTTCCTGGCTATTTTGTCGCTGGCAGGTGGAGCTGCTTGCGCTGCTCGATGCATTGACGTGTCCAATTGGCGGTCCATTCTTGTGACGGGGCACTACTTGAGTCGAAAAACCCATGATGTATTATGACAGTGAGTTACACTGGAAGTTCTCCTCTCTGAGCTGTCTTCAAACCAAAACTAACCTCCTTTGTTTTGTTCTAGTGTCAGATACATGTCAGTATATTAGGCCCTGCTGTCAGAGTCCATGTTGGGTTAGTTGACGGTGATGCTGCTACTCCAGTTTCCGAGTCTCGAAATGCAGACTTGCACAGTGTAGCAGACGGTCAGTAACAGACAGATTCTGTCCCAGCTGAGCCAGTTGAAGAGACGTTATACAACCTGTAGCAGACGGTGAGCAACAGACAGATTCTGTCCCAGCTGAGCCAATTGAAGAGACGTTATACAACCTGCAGCAGACGGTGAGCAACCGAGTGTCCAATGTCAGCTCGTGACTTTGACGTGACGATGCCTGCATATTTCACAGCATCTTGTGCCACCATTAGAATGCCATTCTTCAAGGTCATTTATAGTCATTCGCTCGTTTGAATGACCATGTGCCATTCGGCTTTGCCTACCCAAGCCAGAACGATGACAAGCCAGATTTGTCCCATTCATGAAAAAGGTGAGAGCAGCGTGATTCGTTGAGTGCATGTTTTCATCTGTCAGTTTGGATTCTGTGTGCTTTGATGTCTAGGGATGGACAGTTTCAGTGATGTCGTGCTTCAGTGATTTCCATGTTTCGATTTTGGTGTATGTCCCTCCCTCTTCCGGTGTTCGTTCTCTATATCCGTGTGTATCGTGTATATTTATGATATGATGTGGTATACATGTAGATGAATATATACTTTCGACGAAACGAGGGTTCGAACATCACGACGATTGCGCGTGGGTGGGTGTTGGCCGTCGCAGGGCCTCTAGATTTTGATCTCTGTCAATAATTAGTCCACCTGTCACAAATTAAGAGGGGCAGTTTCAATGTATTTGATTTCCGGCAATTTGAAGATCATGCGGTGGGTGCGCACGGCCTCGGGAATTTCCTCATTTGTCAGCTGTGCGCTTGAAAAAGAAGCATGTCCGACGAGTTCAGTGATTTGTTTCAGTTGTGCAGTTTGTGTGTATAGCCTACCCGTGCGACAGCGTTGTTTGTTTGTTTGTTTTGTTTTAACTCTTCCATGTCATTACTTCGAGTCATAACCTCTTTGACAATGAGGTTTGCTGCACAGCAATTCTGCGGGGATCACGCGAAGTTCGTTTGAAACGTTTGCATGTTTCTGTTTTTTCTGTTTTAAATGTGTGTATCGAAAAAAAATAGGTGTGACACCCATTTGGTACCAGACATTAGCCCAGTGGCGCGCATGCACCTGTGTGTCCTAAAAGAAAGAGTGTATCAAAAAAAAGTGTTTGAAACCCATCGGGAAGCATGGGCAGGAAGGATCCGGAGGGTCGAAAAGTAGGCTTGCTAAAGCTGCGGGTGCGGAGACATCAGGGGGATGAAAGATGAAAAGTTGCACGTCGTTGTGGCGCGAAGCAAAGTTTGAAATTTGGGCACACCTATGCTCAAACGGTGCCATTTATTTCTTGAGGATGTCACACAAGTATGCCGTTTTCTATAACATTTGACCATATTCGCTCAATCTTGTATAAACAGGGTAGAGGGCCTGTAGCAGGTCCGGATTCCAACCCCATGAAGAGACGCATCTTCAGAGTTCAGGTGTATGGGGTGGGAATTTCACCTCTTCAACGCAATTGTTGTTGTTTTGGCTTCCTGCTTTTTTTCGACGTTTTGCAGATAGCCATGCAATCTGGTGGCGCCTCTTTTGACAGATTGTGGGGCAAATAAACAAGAAATGTTGAGATGTGAAGCACGCCAGTTGCCGTGTTGGATATCAAAATTGTTTCTTGCGTGCTTTAGCTTGACCACCTTCGCCAATGGATGCTGTCCAGTGCCAGCAGCAGCTGCGTGCCGCACAGCGCAAACTTGGCAGACACAAGCAGCGGCATTGGGGCTTGACGCCTCGTCTGCTTCGAATTTTGATGCTCATTCTTTTGAGGAGTGGCTTTGATGAAGCCAGTGCAGAGCATTTTGCTGTCGCCGTTCGGAAGCAGCGGAAGCGAAGGTGTTTAGCTGAAAGCTCTGTGCCCGTCATGGCATTGTTCCATGCCTGGCCTTTGGATAGCTTGATCAGTATGATTTTTCCTGAAACAGAAGCTGGCAAGCGCGAATATCAGCACGCTTCTGTGTTTTTGGCGGAGCTGGCAACTGCACAATGGGTTCGCAGCATGAATTTTGACCATGGGGTTGCGCCAGATGTGAGGACCTTGCTGACCAAGTACAATGATGTTCGGCGACAAAACGGCTTGGATGCTTGTCAGGCTTTGACGCGGGCTTTGGCGCATGAGTCTAGCGTCGGTCCACGCATGTCTCCATATGGGCGTCAATGGGCACAGCGATTTCGAAAGCGTTGGGATTTGAAGAGAAAGAAGCTGCAGCAGACCTTTCGCTTGGATGTGGACAGCTTAGTGGCCAGAGCTGCTGGGCTGAGTTTAAGGCTTACGTTTGTGTGTTTCATTGCTTTTAAACCCAAAATTGTCAAATGTCCGGGCCAGTTTTGGGTCCAGGAAATGGCCTTATTTTGGGGCCGCGCCATATGGTTTTCTATTGCGGGGTTCTGTTTTGGGGGGTCCAAACTGAGGCCCGATTCTTTTTCAACTGGGTGGATT
The DNA here is from genome assembly GCF_958299795.1 of Porites lutea. NCBI lineage: Eukaryota > Metazoa > Cnidaria > Anthozoa > Scleractinia > Poritidae > Porites > Porites lutea. The sequence goes on along the minus strand of NW_027332316.1, from coordinate 6,598 downwards.
GGTGTGTCCAGCAGGCGCAATTGCAAGGTCATGAGCCGCTATGGTTGAACATGGACGAAACATGTGTGCAGCGCGGCATGCCTACAGCTTCTGGTGCTGTTGTGGGGCCGACGTGGTGGAGCAAGGGCCACGCGCCAGTGGATTGTTATGGTGGAAGACACAAAAGAACTGCCATGTCACTCTTGCTGACAGTGTCGCCTGAAGAAGCAGTGCAAGCGTCTCTCCCCCAGATCTTCTTGGGCAACCGAGTTGTGCTTCCACGCTGGGTTGCAGATGTAGCAGAAGAAGACACTTCTTTGCTATGGCGGCAGCGCTCGTCGTGGAACTGTGAAGCCACCATGGTCAAATACTTGGAGCATCTTGCAAGTGTGCTACAAGACTTCGGAGGACGACAGCCAATATTGGTTTGTGATTGTGCACCTATGCATGTCACGGACAAAGTTGTTCGGGCTGCTACAAGATTAAACATATGGTTTGTGCTAGTTCCACCTGCGACCACTTTCATGCTCCAACCTGCTGATGTGGGAGTGATCCGCCATGTGAAAGCTGACCTCCGTCGAAGACAGGAGGCCAGCAAGCAAAGCTTTTCACATGGGAATGTCCCTACAGAAGAGTGGGTCAGATGTTTATTAACTGTTCAGCATGTCATGCGCACACGCTCCTGGCAGTCTGTCTTTGAACGTTGTGGCATTCTTGGCAGCAGGTTGCGGCTGCCGCTTCTTTTGCAAGACTTGCGAAGTTGCGCTTTCTCCGAAGGCGATGGCGCAGTGCAATTTCCCACGCCAGAGGCGATGGCTAATTTTTATCCCAAGTCTATTGCGAAGAAGTTTTGGCTGCTGATGCAACCAACACTTCCAGAGCTCGAGTAAAAAAACGGCTGGTTGCTGTTTCTTTCATCTCTGGACTTAGAGGCTGCTTACATGTGTCGCTGGAGTTTATTGGATTTTACGGCCCCAAAATAAGGCCCCAGATTTGGTGTTGTCATGCATGTTTCACCAACTTGGATAAGGAGCTTTTGCTCAAGCAAGACTTTCCAGTTGTCAGGGTTGCGCATGGCGAATGTTGCCTTAGAAGTTGCTGCGGCCGTGCGTGCTGATGTGGCAGACGTAGCTGACGTTGCTGCAGTGCCCCTTGCAGATGTCGGTGGACCTCCTGCAGATGTCCACGCTGCAGCTGTCGTTGGAGATGCTGAGCTGAGCCTTGTAGATGTCGTTGGAGATGCTGCGGCCCTGTCTGCAGATATTGGCAGAGATGTTCAGCCAGACTCTCCAAAGAAGGATCTAGTGAGCCAGATTGCAGAGTTGAAGGCATGTCGGACCATACTTGCACAGCAGAAGAGGGAGAACGCGCGCAACTTGAAGAACAAAGAGAAGCGGCTAAAGCGTGTCAAGCAGACACTGAGGAAGTTCGATGAAAGCAGCCTCAAAGAGCTGCTCGATTTGAAAATTGCATTCAAAAAATGATGTGCAGGTGGCTGTGTGGCTGTGTGCTGTTTGGACCTGAAAGGGTTTCTCTCCACATTGCGAAGCAGTTTGGAGTCTTAAACACTGTGCAACAGCTGTCATCTTTTCTTTGGAGAATGCTTCTGCGACCAGTTGGTGATGCGAAAGCCAGACGAAGGCTTTTGCTACGCCCCAGTTGTGGATTTGCGGAAAACATACTTAGAGGCTGCTTGCATGTGTCGCTGGGATTCTTTGGATTCGAGAGCGCCAACATGAGACCCCAGATCTGGTGTTGTCATATATGTTTCACCAAATTGGATAGGGAGCTTTTTCTCAAGCAACACTTTCCAGTTCTCAGTGTTGCGCATGGCGAATGTTGCTTTAGAAGTTGCTGCGGCCGTGCGTGCTGCTGTGGCAGACGTAGCTGACATTGCTGCTGAGCCCCTTGCAGATGTCGGTGGACCTCCTGCAGATGTTCACTTCGCAGCTGTCGTTGGAGATGCTGAGCTGAGCCTTGTAGATGTCGTTGGAGATGCTGCGGCCCTGTCTGCAGATATTGGCAGAGATGTTCAGCCAGACTCTCCAAAGAATGATCTCGTGGGCCAGATTGCAGAGTTGAAGGCACGTCGGACCATGCTTGCACAGCAGAAGAGGGAAAACGCGCACAACTTGAAGAACAAAGAGAAGCGGCTGAAGCGTGTGAAGCAGACACTGAGGAAGTTCGATGAAAGCAGCCTCAAAGAGCTGCTCGATTTGAAAATTGCTCTCAAAAAATGATGTGCAGGTGGCTGTGTGGCTGTGTGCTGTTTGGACCTGAAAGGGTTTCTCTCCACACTGCGAAGCAGTTTGGAGTCTTAAACACTGTGCAGCGGCTGTCATTTTTTCTTTAGAGGGTGTTTCCGCGACCAGTTGGTGATGCGAAAGCCAGACGAAGGCTTTTGCTTGGCCTCAGTTGGGGAAAAAAAACATAGTCTGTGTGCATGTGGAGAATGTTTCTTGTGCAGTGTTTTGAAAGAAGTAGGCAAAGTATTCGTTGCACAAATTTGGGTGTTGAGCATGTTGTGCAGCTAATCTCTTGGAATGGGCGACCTTGTTTTTCTATTTGCATCATCCTGGAGGCTTGCGCAAGCAACCAATTGCCTTTCTAGAATCTTCACACAAATGGATAAGAAACTTTTCCTCAGACGTTCGAGTTGTCAGGGTTACGCATGGCGAAAGTTGCCGTAGAAGTTTTTGCCACCGTGCGTGCTGCTGTGGCAGATGTTTGCAGCTGACGTGTCTGCTGAGCCCCTTGCAGATGTCGGTTGACGTCCTGCGGATGTCCACTTTGCAGAGACGTTGGAGATGCTGAGCTGAGCCTTGCAGATGTTGTTGGAGATGCTGCGGCCCTTTCTGCAGATATTGGCGGAGATGTTCAGCCAGACCCTCCGAAGAAGGATCTCGTGAGCAAGATTGCAGAATTGAAGGCACGTCGTACTATGCTTGTAAACTTCTTTTCTCTGACCTCGGATTCTGGTAGAAGATGTCATTTTCCAAATCCTTCTTGTGCTGTTGAGGGTCTGGGGATGTTTGGAATGGTTTCTCAAAACCCAAGAATTTTGGCATGTTGTGCGAAATGTGAAAGACGTTCTTGTGCAAAATGTGAGAGACATTGCAAAAATTCGTGAAAAGAGGTGAAGTGAGTTTTGCCGTGCTTTGCGTGCCAAGGCAAAACAAGTCCAAATGAAAGGGCTTCCTCAACGAGATCGGGCACTTCCTCTCCCATCTGGCAACCAAAGCACCTCGCAATCCGTGCATTTTTCAGTTATGTCAGCCTCGTGTCACGGGCCACCGTTTCATGTCACTCATTTAATGGCCAAGAATATGGGAAGTGCTAGCAAAAGTAACAAGAGCTAATGTATGGATATGTACATACTGTATGGATAAGATTGGACAAGTCACATGGCACATTCGAGGCCTTCACCCGTTGAAACCCATATATTCATCCTGCGGAAGCAACCTGAGGATATATGCTGTTCTGTGCCTGGGAAGTATTTATTTCCCGACGGCCAATGGTTGCAGAGCTCTTTCCGACCATGATCTTGTTTGGTCTCTGTTACATCACCTTCGCTTGGGCGCTCTATATGCGCATAGGCTGGGGCATGTCTCACACGTTTCATTTTGAACTCCTTGTTCATCCGTTTGTTGTCACAAGCTCAAGTGGTGGGAGTGTCTGCACGTCAGTTCTGCATGTAGCAATGATTTCATTTCCGACTTGGCGAACGACGTAACCCGAGCATATAGCGCGGCATTGTATATTCTTATTTGCAATTTGCACTGTCAGTTACATGTCAGATCAATATCTTGCCGGACCTGACCCGCGGTGTTATTTTGTGTGCGTGGGTGTTCTTTACATTGACGTAACGTGATATCTGTTTATCCTAACCCTTTTACAAATATAAAACAAAAATATGGATGAGACTCCAGCTAACATGTGTGTAAGTAGGTGAATCATCGGAACGATGTTTTTTTTTGAGGCAAAAATTGTTGTAACTGCACCTTGAGCGAAACTGGTCAGTGCAACCCTTACACTACACAATTGCAAAATTAAACCAAAACAATGGATACAATCTTATTATGTTTGTCCATTGCGTAGCGTAAGAACATGCTCCAGTACCTAACTATGCCAGAATTAAGTCCGGCCAGTCTATGGCCAAAATTTGGAAGCAGCAAGAACATTTTTTTTCCTCATGGCAAGTGGCAGGCCCAGTATTTGCACGTTTAACATGGCCATATAGTACCACCCCTGCCACTTGTGACATTTAAGGTGGCCAGAACATTGGAATTTGTTGGCATGTGCGATACTTGTGGCAGTTGCGTTCGGACAAGTGACACCGTTTAGTCCTGATTTTGGTGGCAGGCGCAGGATTTGCGGTGTGTGTCGCTCTAAACCTACAGAGGGTGAGCGTTTAGTACGGCAGTTGTGGCACTACACGCCTTTCTCCTTGGAAAAAAACAGGAAAAAAGGGCCAGCGTGTAGCGTGTAGTGGTTTCTTTTTGTAAACTATATGAATCTATTAAAGAATAATTACAACCGAACACTAGGAAACGCTGAAAATGTGTGTTTTTCCACAGCGCAGAGCGTTTAGTGGGGTACTACACGCCTACACGGTCGCATCCAAAAATCGCTGTTTTACCACAGTGCGAAGCGTTTAGTGCCTCTTTTCCTGGCAGGCGCAGTATTTGCGGCGTGTGTGACTCTAAACCTACAGAGGGTGAGCGTTTAGTACGAAATTTGTGGCACTACACGGCGGGTTTTCGCGTAAATGTTTCTTTGGAATAGTATCTTTATAATTTGTTGCTCTTGATGGCGTGGCAGGCCCAGTTGTGCGCAGAAACGTCTTGCGTGGCAGGCCATGTTTGCTTTCTGAAGTATTGCGCTTGCCACGGTTTAAACGTATAACATCCGAACTCTCTAAGGCGCTGGTGTTTCAACACAATGATGTTTAGGACACTACATGTTTTATTTTTTTGGAAACATGTTCCAAATCCTAATCTTGGGATGATCAGCGCAAGGGACTCTCCTTCACTGCGTGTTCAGAAAACGGTGAGAATCCAAAATTTTGAGGATTTTCTAGCCTGGCTTGGACCTATTTGGTCTTTTTGATCTTCTTCTACCTGGACCGTGAGGGCTGCAAGTTGATTTATCACCTGAAGATGAAGCCACAGGGTGCTGAGGGTAGCACCTTCTGCCAGAATCTCAAGGACTGGATTTTGATGTGGCCCAGCCTGGTGATTTATTCCATGGTCAACTATTGGGCCATCTTGAAGTTGCGCAAAATTTCTTCGAGACCTTCCCAAAAATCCCGGCCTGAGAACATCTCACATTTTTCCCAATGGATCTCATATAGATAGATAGATAGATAGATAGATAGATATATATATATATATATGAACATAAATAGATAGATTATATATATATATATACACAGACATCATCATTTAACATATCTGATTGTGCTCGCCCTCCATGTAGCGAAGCGACCTTCCACGGTGTTTTTTGGTCGTCTCAGGTAGCGTGGTATGGTAAGAAGGTCTGCGGTCACGATGGACGCAGCCCAGATCTCGGAGGAGTCCGCGGAGGCGTCCACCGCAGAGGGCAGCATTTCAGAGGACTCTCGTGCATAGTGCTCGGACGGACATATGGGACATTTTCCTGGTAGATCATGAGCTTGCCATTTTTCACGTGCTGCACGTACGCTACACTGATGCATTCAACATGCGTATAGTCTGGCAAACGCAGTACTTGAACCCTTCGGCCGACAAAAGTATGAGCCGTTTTGATTACCAAAATCTTCTTATTTCTTCAAAACGTGTTTTCGGCCGCAACAGGCCATTGAAAAAACATCTGGAGCTTTGGGCCCAAAAATATGTTGTATTTTAACTGCGTGAATCTTGGCAGGTCTTGTTTGTAAAATTCCGTTGATTTTTCTATGGACTGTTCCAGCCGAAAACAGGTATCGAAAAAGTAAGCCAAGAAAAAACATCTGGGGCCTTGGCCCCAAAAATATATTGTATTTTAACTGCCAGAATCTTGGCAGGTCTTGTTTGCAAAATTCCGTTGATTTTTCTATGGCCTGTTCCAGCCGAAAACAAGTATCAAAGAAAGTAAGCCAAGAAAAAACATCTGGAGCCTTGGGCCCAAGAATATATTGTATTTTAATTGCCTGAATCTTGGCAGGTCTTGTTTGTAAAATTCCGTTGTTTTTTTCAATAGCCTGTTGCGGCCGAAAACAGGTATCGAAAAAAGTAAGCCAAGAAAAAACATCTGGGGCTTTGGGCCCAAAAATATGTTGTATTTTAACTGCTTGAATCTTGGCAGGTCTTGTTTGTAAAATTCCGTTGATTTTTCTATGGACTGTTCCAGCCGAAAACAGGTATCGAAAAAGTAAGCAAAGAAAAAACATCTGGGGCCTTGGCCCAAAAAATATATTGTATTTTAACTGCCAGAATCTTGGCAGGTCTTGTTTGCAAAATTCCGTTGATTTTTCTATGGCCTGTTCCAGCCGAAAACAAGTATCAAAGAAAGTAAGCCAAGAAAAAACATCTGGAGCCTTGGGCCCAAGAATATATTGTATTTTAACTGCCTGAATCTTGGCAGGTCTTGTTTGTAAAAT
>NW_027332315.1:0-15068 GCF_958299795.1 Porites lutea | reverse complement strand
GAGGTGAATAATTGTTTTAGTATATTCACACGAAGTGATCTCAACAGAATCAGAAAGGAAACAATTTAAAAACGATCAATTTTATTGACGGGTGAATTCATGCGTGAACAAGAAGCCGTAAACAGTGGATGCGCAAAAGCTAGATCTTTATAGTACCTTCAAACATGGCAAATGATAATTTAATCTTTTTGTATCGATTTTTGTAAGCTTTAGCATCAACGGTTTAAAAGAAGACACCGAAAATTTAAATTACTAACCAATTCTGAGAAGAAAAGTAGAGCTTTATTTGTTTCTGTCAACTCACCGTCAATGGGAAAGTTTTTTTTGTCGCTTCTTCCAATGCTATCGACAGCGGCTACGATCGAGGTGAGCGTTGTTTATCTGCAGTGTTCTTTGCCTTGCTGGCACGTACAATTTTCGAAAACATTTGCCTTCCTTTTTCCTCCATAAATTGACTTCTATAAATAGGCAAAATTGGTCTTGCGAGAAAATCCGAAATCACAAAACAGTGACAAAGCGGCCCCGTTTTCCTCTGTAGTGGTAAACATAGCTTCGAACGTACAAAAAGCCAGCTACAGTAAACCACTTCACAATAAATCATGCTGTTTAAACATCATGAGGGATTTTCTTACCTTCAAAATCATCAACACTCGGATATTCGAAAAGTTCTTACTATGAAACTTTTGGCAAAACACCCAGTTCCAGTTCACCACAGCGATTTTGTTCTGCTTCATATCCACCGCCTAGAGCGGTAAATATAACGTCAAAGTCTGAGATAGCGAACCAATCAGATTGCTTGAATCACCAAGATCACTGAGTGTGTATATACTAATAATAATTGTAAAAGTAAATTATAGTTATCATAAAAACCTCCCAGAATCCTTTGAGGCAATTTTTTAACTAGCTTTACAACTTTGACAACTTTATACGTAAAACACTGTCAGACCACAACGAGATAACATTTGCCATAAAATATCTTCCCATGTCACATCTAAGGTAATGACGTCATCAATCAGGTGATTATTTCCGAATTAGGTTTTTTTGTTGCTGTGGCAAGGTTTCACTAACGAGTTAAAAACAAATAGCATATATGAGGTTTAGTTTTGTGGGGTATTTAAAAACAACCAGTTGACGTCCGACATTTAAAATTTAAGTGGGTAATGAACATGAGCGGAAAAGTGGGAAGACTAGGCCGAGGGCTGTAGAGAGTCACCCTTTTATCACACGGCAAAGAAAATTTGCGGGAGAGTAATGTTCTACCTGATAATTTTTTCACGACCATGACGTTATCAGTCACGTGAAATGACGTCATCAGTCACGTGATCAAAGCTTTTTGATCTTTTTAGTTCGCTTTAATATGTTTTTTTTAATAATAATAATAATAATAAATAATATACCAGTTGTAGATATTAGGTAAAGGAAGAAGCCAGCCACAGATAGTCTGTACTCAAAAGACAATCAATGAAAACATTAGGACCTAAGCTATAGGTGTAAATGTAGAAATGCTATGAAATCTCAGCCAGTCAGAAGCTATTCGTCTTGATACTAAGTTGCGACAAGAGTCGTTATGGCTCTTGGTTGGGAAAGCCACTATGGGATTATACATTGGGCGGAGGAATGCTTCTTCTCAAAGTTTCATGTGTGACTATTTTGATTAATTCCGACTAAGTAACTTTCTAGGAAAAATTATCATATTTCTTCTACACTGCATTCTCTTCACCTGCACCCCCAGCTATGAGCAACTCTACAATCTCCACATGGTCATATCGAGTGGCATGGTGGATTGGAGCAAGCCCCTCCTCGTCGATTTTGTAAATAGCGGAGGCGTCTCCTTTTATGAGAGCTCTCACTAGGTCAATTAGGCCCTCACGACACGCCTTGAAAAAAACAGATAAGAAACAATTTGTTATTTTGAGAAATTATTCGATTCCATTTAGCCCTACATCAAAGTGTAAGAAAAAAACCAAACTAGGCAAGTGAGTCGGCTAACTGAAGTACTAGCTACATGTTGACACATTTCGTGATTTTCTTGTATAAAGAAAGAACTCATCCACACAGTAACATAATGACGTTAAATTGAGCTTAGAGCTCAGCACCCTTCTGTTCCAAAGCCATTTATAAATAGCAATAAGTGTGTCCGCAGGGGAGGGACCAGGGTCGCTTGCCCTCTCCGCTTTTTGTGCTAAATGAATACAAATATCACATAAAATTATTCACTAAATATGTTTTTCAGTATTCGACTAACGACCTTCCATTGTTTTTAGTTCTGTCCACAATATTAAATGATAAAGTAGAGTAATGATTGTCAGCGAAAACATGCAAAATGACATGGCAGAATTGCGTTGCTGGCCTCCAGTATATTCTCAGCGAGTTCTTGCGCCCATAAAATATGGGCGATTTAATGGATATTTTTTTTTTTGCGTGGGAATGAGCTACCAAAAAACACAGAGCTAAGATGTTCATTAGATGCACCTATTTGAACGGAAGACCGGAAAATGCAATGAAATGGCATTTATAGCATTTTATCGCCCTAGAGTCGATCAAGGCTAGTCATCAGAGTTCCTCTACAACTTAGTTCAATAAACATTTTAACAGATCAAGGCGAGTCATCAGACCAGAGTTCATATCATCTTGGCAACGGAAATGAAAATCAAAGTCTCTTAAATCAATATTTATCAGACAAACTTGACGATATTTTCAATAAAATATACGTATATAGACAGGTATATTCAATAGCTATTTCTTTGTCAAACACTTCGTAACACACTCTCTTATTCAGAGGTTTGAATTGTATTTTCCATGCCAAAAAAATAAGAATAGAATTCCTGTAAAAACAGAGCACTTTTTCCTGAATTGGTTTAAGAACTATCGAGTCTGTGATTGAAATATTGACTGAAGGGAGAGCATGGAGATGACATATTACTATTTATTATATGGAGGAGAGTGTTTTACTGGGAACTAAACCACTCGTAGATTCCATACGCCACTTCATCCGGGACCCGAGTGGCGTATTTTCCGTATGTCACCTTTGTGAGTGTCGTATCATTCAATGACGTCACGATTCCCGCCTTTTGCTTTTGTTGAATTGGTTTCTCCATATAATAAAAAGAACATTACACGTTGGCTCGAAGATATGAATTTTATGTTCTCGTGGCAAGAACAATATCTCACTCGTTCGCTTCGCTCACTCGTGAGATATTGTTCTTGCCACTCGAACATAAAATTCATATCTTCTCGCCACCGTGTAATATCCTCTATGTATGAAATTTTATACGCCTGTGACTGCAAGCTTAAGCTGAACAGCACTTTCTGTAGCTTTTGTTATCTTACTGTACAAGAGTGACACGAATAACAATATATTGGCAATGAAATCTCTCTGTTACCGATACACCTCTCACAAGAACGACGGAGCTGGGAGTTATTCAACTGATACTGATATTGCACGGCTGTAATTTTCTCCTAAGAAACGAAACCTAGCGTGAACATTGGAATGAAAGTGTTCCACAGTACCTTCTTATAATGCTGCAAAAAGAAAATTGTCACCAACATTCAAACGAGACTTACTTAGCATTATTTTCTCGAACATTTATGTTGACTGTACAAGTTAATATTTCTACTCATCATTTAGAGGGCATCATTGAAAGCGAAGATATGTTTACAAATTGTTTGTAATTTTTGACCCAGTTTACCTGATAGTCGCTGAGCCACAAATCTCGCATATACTGTGCAATTTTATTCTCTCCTTATGGAACATATTTTCTCAATAAATACATTTTTTTTAAAAGTAGTATAATTAATCACCTGATGTAATCCAACGCGGTGACAAAGATTCCTCTCCACTGAATCAGAAATGCTTCTCCTTAAGATGCTTGTCGAGGAGTGTGCACGTTTGTCTTTCTTAGACAGTTGTTTTAAAGTCGACAAGGGGATGTCTTGCGTTTCTGCAGAATGTTGTTCTTCTAAGTTTTGTAGAAGGACAGTCGTACTGCGATCCATTTTATCCTAAATTAAATGAGCAAAGGCACTAAAATGAATCTGGGGTGATTTTTGTTTAAAAGCCTCGCTTTTTATCTAATTAAATATCTCTTGCCTTCCGGATGTATTAATCTAAACAAGCACGAAGATCAAACCCAAAATATTACTAGAAGTAATAAATTGCGTCGGCTCGAGTTATCGTAACCAAATTACAAGACTGCCTAACAACAGAACTAGATTGTACAAATAGTGGCATTAGTATCCTGCTAGCTTAATAAGCTTAAATCACCTCCATATAATTTACGGTTACAGTAGTTTGATGCTAGCTGCTCTTTCTACACACATCATACGTACACTGGGAGACAGAGGTTTTACAGTATCGACGCCATCACTGTGAAATGTGCTGTCAGGAGAACTTCGACTTATCACAAATTTCGATTCACCTTTTCAATTCGCATTTTGTTAGATTTACATAAATATATGTCACTGGAATCTTAAGACGATTGTAGGCTTTCTTTCTTATTCAAATAATGAGCTACTCAAAGATCATTTTATCCGTTAAAATTATCAATTATTATTAGGGTACATCAATGTGATACGCATTTGATTACTTTCATGTAATTTTCGCAGTAGTAATAATGAATAAAGTATGCAGTGTGACTTTCACCTAGGAAAAAATGTTCAAAATACTAAATTACAATTTGCAAGCTCTGCTTCTTTTCAGGTGAAATAGGCATTTGGTTGAAACGGGCTTCTAAATTAGTATTAAGGAAGTTCTGTTTACCTGAGATAACATTCGATGAAAATGTCAAAAAGCATTTATTTTAGAAATATATTTTAGCACAAATGAGGCATTAATCAATCTGTGAAAGTGAAAAGTTTAAGGCTTCTCATTATTTTTAAGGTGATAATATTCTAAATCCAACCTGTTAATCAAAATAACTAGATGATTGCAAAACAAAAATTCTTATATGAATTTAAATGTCAGTATAGATTAATTTTTAAGACGTTTTTTAAAATTATGAACGCTTCTTTTATGTCAAATCATTATACTGGAAATGAGTTTGACATACAACATTCAAGTACTACTTGCCCTTTTTTTCTTTCTTAGTTAATCCACCCGCTTCTGGAAAAGTACAAATTTTTTGACCAACATCATCATTGAAAACACCGAAAATAAAAGCAAATCAAATTGAACTAGGCAAGATAAAGGTAGTACATCAATGTTATAACAATGGGTCATTGTATTACAAGTAAAAGTACTTTTACATTTTAAGCACCTGCTGCAAATCAAAATCACAATGAAATTCCAATTTCTCTTGTCGCAGAATTCAGTCGCACCGACCTGATTTACCGGCCTTAATACGGATTCCTCCTCAAAACTTACACTATCTATAGTCCTCTTAGTGTCCGCACGCGTTTAAATTAACAGGCAAACAAACTACTGTGCCCACACGACAGAGCTTTTTCCGGTTTCTGTAGCATGAAGCACCTAGGAATATAACTACTTTCCTGGGATGTGATGGTAGCTCGCTTGTGCTAAGTCGAATGTGCTACTTTTAGCACAAATTGCATGTGACGCGCGCGCGACTATTGCCAGGGCGACACGCAAGCAAATTGAAGAAATAAATTGCGGTGGTTAATAACTTTTGGATGATGAATAATTTCATTTCCGTCCTCATTGTCTGTTTCGAATTTGAAGCATGCACTTCAGGAGAACCTCGTTAATAAGACACCGACGCTCACCAGACACATCGAGTGCGATAGAAAAAAAAAATAAGAAGAAGATAAGAGAGAAAACGCGGTTATTAACATATGGGTATTTCTGTCAATTCCAGGTAGGCAGGAATTCTTGCGAACATTCTTCAAAAATTTCTTAGAAGCAATACAAATATAAAAAAGTAAGGATAATGAATACATAGATATATATTCATTTTTGCACAACGACACTTGACGCGGTAGTCAATAACTCGGCCACACACAACTAAAATCGTTTAAAAATTCGAAAAACTGTTCAAAGCGCTGGCATTTCTGTTCTATAAAAAATACATTTAAACAAATCTACGTCTCGACCCTCGACATTTTACCCTAGAACTAAATACCACTGGTAATGTTAATATCAGGGTCGATAAATAGAGGAATTACGTGTTCTCGTCTTTCCATAAAAATATCATGCAGAGCGCTTTCTTTTGGAGAATTTTATTAAGGAAAGTTTCGGATACTGAGAATGTGTTTCCGATTATGGTAATTACCTTAGTGAGAGTGTGACGAGGAGATGTTGGAGATGTCGACGTGCTAGGAATATCCTGTCACATGGGAAACATGTGCGGGAAATGCGCCATTTGAATATCCATAGTCTTAATCGCAATTTTGACACCTTGTTAACTATTTGGCTAGTATCAAAAGCACGTTCTCTGTTATCGGGATTTCTGAAACGTGGCTAGCTGACTCTGATCATACAAATGATATTGATGGTTATAGTTTTATTCATAAAAACCGTCCCAATAGACCTGGTGGAGGTGTTGGAATGTATTTAATTAGATGTTGACTTAGAATTTAAATTTCGAAATGACTTAGCTATAGACAATGAGTCATCATCCGTTGAGTCGGTATTCATTGAAGTCTGTCGTCCTAAAAGAAACAACTGAATCGTTGGAGTTTTTTTGTTTTTGTTTTACCACTTCCAGTTTGAGGAACTGATCCTGTTTTTACATATCTAACTTTTTTATTTCCACAAACTGCGCATCTACAAAAGAATTGAGTTCGCCCTCTTTTATCTTTTTGGTAACCGCTTGGCTCTGTGCAGGGTTAGGGTTACGGTTAGGGTTAGAAACTTTGCAAAGACTGGTAAGACTGATACAGGTCTATAATTAGAAAGTAAACTTTTATCGCCAGACTTATATAAAGGAACCACACGATCCAATTTCATTTGAGCAGGGACAATACCTGATTTAATTGATAGATTTAAAACGTATGTCAGAGGCTCAGAAATATAATTAATAGACTCTTTAACAGACTACAAAGGGATCTTATCATGGCCAGCCGCAGTATTTAGACGGAGAGAATTAGCTATTTTAACAATTTCAGTTTGCGTTGCAGATTCAAAGAAGAAAATAATTATTTAAGCGATCCGGTAGAAAAGACCCATATGTTCTAATTGAACTGGGTATTTTTTTTAGCGAGTGTGGGCCCCAGATTGGTAAAAAAAGTTGCAAAACTGATTAGCTATTAGATTAGAATCTGAAATCTCCAGATTATTGATGGTGAATGTTGAAGGTAATTATCAGAACAATTATTTCTATTTATTATCTGATTTAGAATCTTCCAGGTACCTTTCTTCTTTTTCAACGATTCAAATTTTTCTTCATAGTAGAAAGATTTAGCTAGACGTAGAGAGTGGTGTAATTTGTTCCTATATATTTTTTTAAATTTTTCTCATTCGTTGGAGAAGGAAAATTTAAGAATTTTTTGTCCAATTTGTTCCTCCTCTTAATGGATTTTAGAACGCCCGCTGACAGCCACGGTCTTTTAAACGCATGCTTTGATGCTTTCACTTTTTTAGGGGAAAAGAGGAATTACAAATATCTAACTATTTGCTAAGAAAACTGTCATAAGCAATATTTGCATCGTTCTCATTATAAATACTTTGCCAATTAGTATTCTTTTAATAAGGAATCATGAAATTTAGACACATTTTTCTGATTTTTATCACGAACGAAAACAAAGGATTTTCTTTTTCCATTGTTCTTATTATATTCATAATGAATAAAAAAGTTAGATGAATGATCAGAAATATCGGTAAATAAAACTGCACTAAGCAAATTAATTTCAAAAGAATTTTGAAATATGTTATCAATGAGAGTCGCACAATGGGACCTTATTGTAGTAGGACACGTTATCAAGGGAAGAAATGTATTAGAATACATCATATCTGAGAATTCGCCAGTCAGATTATGAGATTGATAATTCATTAGATTCAAATTGCAATCTCCCATTACGCAGCATACCTTCTTTTCTTCGTTAACTTTTGTCAAAAATGAGTTCAAATTTTTTACAAAGTCGTTAACATCAGAATCCGGTGGTCTGTATATAACTCCAACGATTCAGTTGTTTCTTTTAGGACGACAGACTTCAATGAATACCGACTCAACGGATGATGACTCATTGTCTATAGCTAAGTCATTTCGAAATTTAAATTCTAAGTCAACATCTAATTAAATACATTCCAACACCTCCACCAGGTCTATTGGGACGGTTTTTATGAATAAAACTATAACCATCAATATCATTTGTATGATCAGAGTCAGCTAGCCACGTTTCAGAAATCCCGATAACAGAGAACGTGCTTTTGATACTAGCCAAATAGTTAACAAGGTGTCAAAATTGCGATTAAGACTATGGATATTCAAATGGCGCATTTCCCGCACATGTTTCCCATGTGACAGGATATTCCTAGCACGTCGACATCTCCAACATCTCCTCGTCACACTCTCACTAAGGTAATTACCATAATCGGAAACACATTCTCAGTATCCGAAACTTTCCTTAATAAAATTCTCCAAAAGAAAGCGCTCTGCATGATATTTTTATGGAAAGACGAGAACACGTAATTCCTCTATTTATCGACCCTGATATTAACATTGCCAGTGGTATTTAGTTCTAGGGTAAAATGTCGAGGGTCGAGACGTAGATTTGTTTAAATGTATTTTTTATAGAACAGAAATGCCAGCGCTTTGAACAGTTTTTCGAATTTTTAAACGATTTTAGTTGTGTGTGGCCGAGTTATTGACTACCGCGTCAAGTGTCGTTGTGCAAAAATGAATATATATCTATGTATTCATTATCCTTACTTTTTTATATTTGTATTGCTTCTAAGAAATTTTTGAAGAATGTTCGCAAGAATTCCTGCCTACCTGGAATTGACAGAAATACCCATATGTTAATAACCGCGTTTTCTCTCTTATCTTCTTCTTATTTTTTTTTTCTATCGCACTCGATGTGTCTGGTGAGCGTCGGTGTCTTATTAACGAGGTTCTCCTGAAGTGCATGCTTCAAATTCGAAACAGACAATGAGGACGGAAATGAAATTATTCATCATCCAAAAGTTATTAACCACCGCAATTTATTTCTTCAATTTGCTTGCGTGTCGCCCTGGCAATAGTCGCGCGCGCGTCACATGCAATTTGTGCTAAAAGTAGCACATTCGACTTAGCACAAGCGAGCTACCATCACATCCCAGGAAAGTAGTTATATTCCTAGGTGCTTCATGCTACAGAAACCGGAAAAAGCTCTGTCGTGTGGGCACAGTAGTTTGTTTGCCTGTTAATTTAAACGCGTGCGGACACTAAGAGGACTATAGATAGTGTAAGTTTTGAGGAGGAATCCGTATTAAGGCCGGTAAATCAGGTCGGTGCGACTGAATTCTGCGACAAGAGAAATTGGAATTTCATTGTGATTTTGATTTGCAGCAGGTGCTTAAAATGTAAAAGTACTTTTACTTGTAATACAATGACCCATTGTTATAACATTGATGTACTACCTTTATCTTGCCTAGTTCAATTTGATTTGCTTTTATTTTCGGTGTTTTCAATGATGATGTTGGTCAAAAAATTTGTACTTTTCCAGAAGCGGGTGGATTAACTAAGAAAGAAAAAAAGGGCAAGTAGTACTTGAATGTTGTATGTCAAACTCATTTCCAGTATAATGATTTGACATAAAAGAAGCGTTCATAATTTTAAAAAACGTCTTAAAAATTAATCTATACTGACATTTAAATTCATATAAGAATTTTTGTTTTGCAATCATCTAGTTATTTTGATTAACAGGTTGGATTTAGAATATTATCACCTTAAAAATAATGAGAAGCCTTAAACTTTTCACTTTCACAGATTGATTAATGCCTCATTTGTGCTAAAATATATTTCTAAAATAAATGCTTTTTGACATTTTCATCGAATGTTATCTCAGGTAAACAGAACTTCCTTAATACTAATTTAGAAGCCCGTTTCAACCAAATGCCTATTTCACCTGAAAAGAAGCAGAGCTTGCAAATTGTAATTTAGTATTTTGAACATTTTTTCCTAGGTGAAAGTCACACTGCATACTTTATTCATTATTACTACTGCGAAAATTACATGAAAGTAATCAAATGCGTATCACATTGATGCACCCTAATAATAATTGATAATTTTAACGGATAAAATGATCTTTGAGTAGCTCATTATTTGAATAAGAAAGAAAGCCTACAATCGTCTTAAGATTCCAGTGACATATATTTATGTAAATCTAACAAAATGCGAATTGAAAAGGTGAATCGAAATTTGTGATAAGTCGAAGTTCTCCTGACAGCACATTTCACAGTGATGGCGTCGATACTGTAAAACCTCTGTCTCCCAGTGTACGTATGATGTGTGTAGAAAGAGCAGCTAGCATCAAACTACTGTAACCGTAAATTATATGGAGGTGATTTAAGCTTATTAAGCTAGCAGGATACTAATGCCACTATTTGTACAATCTAGTTCTGTTGTTAGGCAGTCTTGTAATTTGGTTACGATAACTCGAGCCGACGCAATTTATTACTTCTAGTAATATTTTGGGTTTGATCTTCGTGCTTGTTTAGATTAATACATCCGGAAGGCAAGAGATATTTAATTAGATAAAAAGCGAGGCTTTTAAACAAAAATCACCCCAGATTCATTTTAGTGCCTTTGCTCATTTAATTTAGGATAAAATGGATCGCAGTACGACTGTCCTTCTACAAAACTTAGAAGAACAACATTCTGCAGAAACGCAAGACATCCCCTTGTCGACTTTAAAACAACTGTCTAAGAAAGACAAACGTGCACACTCCTCGACAAGCATCTTAAGGAGAAGCATTTCTGATTCAGTGGAGAGGAATCTTTGTCACCGCGTTGGATTACATCAGGTGATTAATTATACTACTTTTAAAAAAAATGTATTTATTGAGAAAATATGTTCCATAAGGAGAGAATAAAATTGCACAGTATATGCGAGATTTGTGGCTCAGCGACTATCAGGTAAACTGGGTCAAAAATTACAAACAATTTGTAAACATATCTTCGCTTTCAATGATGCCCTCTAAATGATGAGTAGAAATATTAACTTGTACAGTCAACATAAATGTTCGAGAAAATAATGCTAAGTAAGTCTCGTTTGAATGTTGGTGACAATTTTCTTTTTGCAGCATTATAAGAAGGTACTGTGGAACACTTTCATTCCAATGTTCACGCTAGGTTTCGTTTCTTAGAAGAAAATTACAGCCGTGCAATATCAGTATCAGTTGAATAACTCCCAGCTCCGTCGTTCTTGTGAGAGGTGTATCGGTAACAGAGAGATTTCATTGCCAATATATTGTTATTCGTGTCACTCTTGTACAGTAAGATAACAAAAGCTACAGAAAGTGCTGTTCAGCTTAAGCTTGCAGTCACAGGCGTATAAAATTTCATACATAGAGGATATTACACGGTGGCGAGAAGATATGAATTTTATGTTCGAGTGGCAAGAACAATATCTCACGAGTGAGCGAAGCGAACGAGTGAGATATTGTTCTTGCCACGAGAACATAAAATTCATATCTTCGAGCCAACGTGTAATGTTCTTTTTATTATATGGAGAAACCAATTCAACAAAAGCAAAAGGCGGGAATCGTGACGTCATTGAATGATACGACACTCACAAAGGTGACATACGGAAAATACGCCACTCGGGTCCCGGATGAAGTGGCGTATGGAATCTACGAGTGGTTTAGTTCCCAGTAAAACACTCTCCTCCATATAATAAATAGTAATATGTCATCTCCATGCTCTCCCTTCAGTCAATATTTCAATCACAGACTCGATAGTTCTTAAACCAATTCAGGAAAAAGTGCTCTGTTTTTACAGGAATTCTATTCTTATTTTTTTGGCATGGAAAATACAATTCAAACCTCTGAATAAGAGAGTGTGTTACGAAGTGTTTGACAAAGAAATAGCTATTGAATATACCTGTCTATATACGTATATTTTATTGAAAATATCGTCAAGTTTGTCTGATAAATATTGATTTAAGAGACTTTGATTTTCATTTCCGTTGCCAAGATGATATGAACTCTGGTCTGATGACTCGCCTTGATCTGTTAAAATGTTTATTGAACTAAGTTGTAGAGGAACTCTGATGACTAGCCTTGATCGACTCTAGGGCGATAAAATGCTATAAATGCCATTTCATTGCATTTTCCGGTCTTCCGTTCAAATAGGTGCATCTAATGAACATCTTAGCTCTGTGTTTTTTGGTAGCTCATTCCCACGCAAAAAAAAAAATATCCATTAAATCGCCCATATTTTATGGGCGCAAGAACTCGCTGAGAATATACTGGAGGCCAGCAACGCAATTCTGCCATGTCATTTTGCATGTTTTCGCTGACAATCATTACTCTACTTTATCATTTAATATTGTAGACAGAACTAAAAACAATGGAAGGTCGTTAGTCGAATACTGAAAAACATATTTAGTGAATAATTTTATGCGATATTTGTATTCATTTAGCACAAAAAGCGGAGAGGGCAAGCGACCCTGGTCCCTCCCCTGCGGACACACTTATTGCTATTTATAAATGGCTTTGGAACAGAAGGGTGCTGAGCTCTAAGCTCAATTTAACGTCATTATGTTACTGTGTGGATGAGTTCTTTCTTTATACAAGAAAATCACGAAATGTGTCAACATGTAGCTAGTACTTCAGTTAGCCGACTCACTTGCCTAGTTTGGTTTTTTTCTTACACTTTGATGTAGGGCTAAATGGAATCGAATAATTTCTCAAAATAACAAATTGTTTCTTATCTGTTTTTTTCAAGGCGTGTCGTGAGGGCCTAATTGACCTAGTGAGAGCTCTCATAAAAGGAGACGCCTCCGCTATTTACAAAATCGACGAGGAGGGGCTTGCTCCAATCCACCATGCCACTCGATATGACCATGTGGAGATTGTAGAGTTGCTCATAGCTGGGGGTGCAGGTGAAGAGAATGCAGTGTAGAAGAAATATGATAATTTTTCCTAGAAAGTTACTTAGTCGGAATTAATCAAAATAGTCACACATGAAACTTTGAGAAGAAGCATTCCTCCGCCCAATGTATAATCCCATAGTGGCTTTCCCAACCAAGAGCCATAACGACTTTTGTCGCAACTTAGTATCAAGACGAATAGCTTCTGACTGGCTGAGATTTCATAGCATTTCTACATTTACACCTATAGCTTAGGTCCTAATGTTTTCATTGATTGTCTTTTGAGTACAGACTATCTGTGGCTGGCTTCTTCCTTTACCTAATATCTACAACTGGTATATTATTTATTATTATTATTATTATTAAAAAAAACACATTAAAAGCGAACTAAAAAGATCAAAAAGCTTTGATCACGTGACTGATGACGTCATTTCACGTGACTGATAACGTCATGGTCGTGAAAAAATTATCAGGTAGAACATTACTCTCCCGCAAATTTTCTTTGCCGTGTGATAAAAGGGTGACTCTCTACAGCCCTCGGCCTAGTCTTCCCACTTTTCCGCTCATGTTCATTACCCACTTAAATTTTAAATGTCGGACGTCAACTGGTTGTTTTTAAATACCCCACAAAACTAAAACCTCATATATGCTATTTGTTTTTAACTCGTTAGTGAAACCTTGCCACAGCAACAAAAAAACCTAATTCGGAAATAATCACCTGATTGATGACGTCATTACCTTAGATGTGACATGGGAAGATATTTTATGGCAAATGTTATCTCGTTGTGGTCTGACAGTGTTTTACGTATAAAGTTGTCAAAGTTGTAAAGCTAGTTAAAAAAATTGCCTCAAAGGATTCTGGGAGGTTTTTATGATAACTATAATTTACTTTTACAATTATTATTAGTATATACACACTCAGTGATCTTGGTGATTCAAGCAATCTGATTGGTTCGCTATCTCAGACTTTGACGTTATATTTACCGCTCTAGGCGGTGGATATGAAGCAGAACAAAATCGCTGTGGTGAACCGGAACTGGGTGTTTTGCCAAAAGTTTCATAGTAAGAACTTTTTGAATATCCGAGTGTTGATGATTTTGAAGGTAAGAAAATCCCTCATGATGTTTAAACAGCATGATTTATTGTGAAGTGGTTTTTACTGTAGCTGGCTTTTTGTACGTTCGAAGCTATGTTTACCACTACAGAGGAAAACGGGGCCGCTTTGTCACTGTTTTGTGATTTCGGGATTTTCTCGCAAGACCAATTTTGCCTATTTATAGAAGTCAATTTATGGAGGAAAAAGGAAGGCAAATGTTTTCGAAAATTGTACGTGCCAGCAAGGCAAAGAACACTGCAGATAAACAACGCTCACCTCGATCGTAGCCGCTGTCGATAGCATTGGAAGAAGCGACAAAAAAAACTTTCCCATTGACGGTGAGTTGACAGAAACAAATAAAGCTCTACTTTTCTTCTCAGAATTGGTTAGTAATTTAAATTTTCGGTGTCTTCTTTTAAACCGTTGATGCTAAAGCTTACAAAAATCGATACAAAAAGATTAAAATTATCATTTGCCATGTTTGAAGATACTATAAAGATCTAGCTTTTGCGCATCCACTGTTTACGGCTTCTTGTTCACGCATGAATTCACCCGTCAATAAAATTGATCGTTTTTAAATGGTTTCCTTTCTGATTCTGTTGAGATCACTTCGTGTGAATATACTAAAACAATTATTCACCTCAGGCTCAGTTAATATTGTTGAATCCCTTCGACTTCGTCTCAGGGATTATTCAACAATATCAACTGAGCCTTCGGAGAAGAATAGTTAATTATTGCCTTAATCCTGAATCACTCCTTTATGTTGTCGCTGGTTGTCAACAGTACCTTGATCATTTCACCTGAAGACACGACTCAATCCTTAACTTTATTGCCAAGTCACTTCAACCCGTAATTAATGTTCACTCTTCACTCTATGCCGATGTTAATGGTTTTCTGAATCCCTTAATAATAACTGGTGAAAATTATGGTCCAGATCTTCTTTTCCTAATCCAGTCCAGGTGCCAATATGTTCTAGAATTAACAGTTGGTTTCGAGTCTAACC
>NW_027332314.1:38544-80467 GCF_958299795.1 Porites lutea | reverse complement strand
GCAGTCTGGCAGGAGATGGCGGGTGGAGCTTCAGGGGATGTGTCATGGTGGTCTTCGCAAGCTAGTTTTTTCTAGTGGGTAGGTAACGGCAAGATTTGAGTGAACTATGTCACAGGGAAAGCACAGGTGTGAGTTGTGTAGGTCACGCATAGACCGTTTTTTTGCTCTGTTTTTGGAAACACGTTTTGCCAAGGGCAGTTTGACTTCAGCTTGCAAGTGGACTTGTTGCATGTGCTTTCATGAGAAGCTGTGTGTGGCAGAGGAGCATGGACGGTGCGGCAATGTATCTCCGCAGCATGTTGCTGCAGCATGTTGTGTTTTTCTATGTGTTTTGTCGGCGGTTGCACTGCGATGGGAGGCATGCATCAGAGCCAGGGAGTAAATGGAGGCTGTGCTGTTTGCATGGAGGCTACAGCTTGAGAGCAGCTGAGATTCTTTGCTGTCTTCGAACTGCAGCCTCCATGGGGCGACACAACAAACCATGGAGGAGGTTGGGTGGTGGGGAGACCCACCGTGAAGGGTTTATACTCACGGACAGGCCGCAAATGGCACGCCACGTGCGGCAGAGAAGGGAGCAGCTTTCATCATATGAGCTCGGGATCAAGTCGGTCTGCCCTGGTGGAGCCCGTGCTCGGCCTATACCGGGTTCCGGCGGGTCGCTGGGTGAAAGCCTTGGGATCACTTTTCTTAGCGGATCTTCGCGACCAATTTCAGTTGTTGCGACGAATCTTGCTGATCAGTTCTGCAGCCGCACTCCGAGCGTGTGCGGCGGAGCGCCTCCGTCGCAGACGTTCGGTTTAGCGGCGTGATACAAGGAGTCTGCTAGAGGTGTCGACGCGACGTGGCTTGTAAAGTGGATGCGCAGTTGAGAAGCTCTGAGCTGCTCTTGTACTTCTGACCGCGTTATCGCTGCATTGGCCTCTGCTGTGCAAGGACAGGTTTGAGTCTTAGCTGATCTTGCACTGCAGCGGACATGGGTCGCCTCGCTGTCTGTCACAGTAGCACATTGCATGAGCTTTCTGAAATCAGCGCTGTCTGAAATCAGGACACCGTCTCTGAATCAGCGCAGTCTGAAATCAGGACGGGGCGGTGCAGAGACTGTGACGTTCTTGTGTGCGAAGTGAGCTGCAGGTAAAACGTGAACAAGCAGTGTTGTTCACGTTAACCTGCAACTCACAGCGCTTGCAGGAACCTCGCACGAGGTGCAGCCAACAGCTGCGTGTATGCCGCTTTCTTTGATGTGCTAAGCAGAGGGTATGGTTCTTTGGAGAACTTCCAGAGAAGCATCTTCTCCGCATCTGCCTGCGGCTAGAGCATCAAGCATGCAGGAGGTTGGGTGGGAAGAAACCTGGCTTTCCATGGCGGCTTGAGTTTGGGGGAGCTGCGGAGTAATACTTTGCAGCCACCAAGTCCAGCCTGCATGGGGCGACAGAACGAACCATGGGGGAGGTTTCGCGGTTGCACTTCGATGGCATCATGCGTGGCACCGAGGGAGGCAAGCGAGGCCGTGCTGTGTGCATGGAGGCTGCAGTGCGAGAGCCGCTAATATGATTTGCTGTTTTCGCATTCCAGCCTCAATTGGGGCGACACAACAAACCATGGAGGAGGTTGGTGGTTGGGGAGACCCACCGTGAGGGGTTTATACTCACGGTAGGCCGTACATGGCACGCCACGTGCGGCATCATTGCTTCAGGTGCAGAAACGGTGCTAGCAGACCCTCGAAAGGACGCTTTTCGCGCTGGGATTGTTTTGGCTTCATCTTGGGTGAGATCGTGCCGCGGCATCTTCTTGCAGGTCGGTGTGGATTCGCAAGCCAGGATGTTGCGTGAAGTCCCGCAAGACATCTCTTTCCTGTGCAGGTGTTGCTCACAGCGACTACGGGCTTGCAACGTCTGTGCCTGGACTTTCCAGACACAGCCGTTGGGCTTCGTATCACGTTGGCAGTCGTGTCTGGCATCAGCATCGTCTGAGCCAGACGGGACCTGATTTCAGACACGCCTTGGTGCTGCTCGGTTGCGGACAAGAACACTGTGAGCAGAGAATGTGCATGGCGCGTCGTATGGACGTGCTTTTTGATGTTAAGTGCGAGGACCAGATCAGAGCCTGACCTGCTCTCCGCACTTAGCGTCCATGGGGCGAGAGAGCAAATCATGGAGGGAGGTGGTTGGGGGAGACCCACCGTACTGGGTTCATACTCATGGCAAGCTGTACTGGGCATGGCGTGTTGTCTGCACGTGGCTTTGGAGGTTAAGTGTGAGTAGCAGCTCAGAGCGTGAGCTGCCAACCGCACTTTGCCTCCATGGGGCGACAGAACAAAACCATGGAGGAGGATGGGTGGTTGGGGAGACCCACCGTGAGGGGTTTCTACTCACGGGAAGCTGGACATGGCATGCCACGTGCGGCAGAGAAAGAAAGCGGGTTAGCATCTGTGCTCATTGGTGCAGTGTTTTGGTATCGCTTGGTTGCCAGAGACATTGCATTCGCTGAGCTCAGTGTGCCATTGTCTACATGTGCAGTTGGTGCACGTGCAATGTTTGCCGCAGGCTTCGTGTTTGTGGCTGGTCAGATCAGCCAGAGGTGTGAAGCTTTGCCGCGGACGCTCGCCTGGAGATACTGAGAGTGCAGGTGCAGTGGAGGCTGCTTGCGTGAGCAACAGATGCATTCATTCCGGAGTTCCTGCAAGCTGCCTCCATGGGGCGACATAACAAACCATGGAGGAGGTTGGGTGGTTGGGGAGACCCACCGTGAGGGGTTTGTAACTCACGGGCAGCCGCAAATGGCACGCCACGTGCGGCACTCGAAGCGACAAGCTTCGTGCGAAAACGCTTTCTGTCTGATTTGGGTCACTGACTCTGGTGTGGCCTGCGCTGCGCCACGCGCTTCGGCCGAGGCGCTCGGTGAGAGCCGTCTGGATGCTGTGCTGGCTTGGCTACTCTGATCTCAGCGACACGAATCTCAATCAGTCCATCTGAGTTGCGGGGGCAAACTCAGACTCTGTGGACTGGGACCGTCCAGACACAGAAGCTGGTGGTGCCTTGCTCGGGATGGCTTGTGTGCAGCCAGGAGAACTTTGGAGGAAAATGCGGGCCAATATGTTTCTGGTGTCTTATGGATGCCCGCATGGCATGAGAAGCTTTCGGGGAATGCGTACTGATGCTATGCGGCCTCCATGGGGCGACAGAACAAACCATGGAGGAGGTTGGGTGGTTGGGGAGACCCACCGTGAGGGTTTTATACTCACGGAAAGGCCGCAAATGGCACGCCACGTGCGGCAACGCAAACGGACTGATTCCTTGCAGTCGTCGAGGTCGGTTTTCGTCATGATCGGCTTCTCTTTGAGAATCTGGCACGTTCGAAAGTCCCTCTTCGGCCGATTGGGGGACATGAAGTCGATCAGAGCTTTGTCTCGTTTTGCCTGTTTCCCGCTGCAGTCTGATGCCTGTGGCTGGATCGGTTCAACCATAAGCATTGGCAACTTCAGCCTTTAAAGTACTTATCCTTGAGCGTGGCTGTCCTGGTGCAAAAAAACATTTGCATGCAAGTCTGATGTGCAGGAGCGTGGACGTGTCATGTTGCTACCCCACATTAGCTGTAGCGGGGGTTTGCCTTGCTGTTAGAGGATGTCGGTGGCTCTGTTCGAGGGAAGTGTCTTTTACAACATTTTTTTGTTTGCTGTTGCAGACATTTGGCTCACTGCTCTGTCTGAAATCAGGTCACTCTGAATCAGCGCCGGTGTTTGAAATCAGCATCGTCTGAAATCAACCCGCTTGCCTTGGGAACGGCATGGTATGGTCTGATGACGGCCGAGCGGAGTGCGATCATTGCAATCGTGTTTATCGTGGTCGTCTGTGGTCAAAAGCGGAGTTCAAGGCCACGGGTGTGATTTGGTGCAATAAGATCGGCGGGGTGAACCGTTGCTTCTGTGCTTTTTGTCTTCTCACTGCAGGACCATGAGTGTGAAATCTTTGCATTGAATTTTGTAGCGTTCTTTTTTCTCTGTGTTTGTTTCCATAGTCATATTTTCTGGTCCTCTCTTGCAGGACGTTGGCCATGGCGTTCGCACAACATGCCCCGTTTCCAGAATGGTCAACAGATCTTTTCTTTGTCCAGAGGGAGTGCAAACCGGATGCTTGATGGTGCTGCACCCGCCGCTTCACCCATGGCAGCTCTTCGGACAGCCGGGCGCCGCTGCAGAAGCGCAACAACAGATGGCTACTCCGGCGGTGGCTGCAGCCACCGCGGTGGCTGCAGCAGCGTACGAAGGAGGCCATGTTGGTGCCGAGGGAGCTAACAACAGAGAGCATGGTGTCGCCGAAGCGCCTCGAGGCGGAGAAACTGGCGGTGTTGCTGCAGGAAGCACGGTGCAGGCTAGTAGCGCCTCTAGCAGTTCCGTTCTGGCCCCAGCGGCAAGTGTGGAGAACGAGGGCTCCTTGGAGAGGATTTTGGAGGTGCTGAACGAGCTCGTGCGCCGAGTTGGTGCACTCGAGGTTGCGGTTGCAGGCCTCCGACCGTCCTAGTCCTCATATGAGCAGCAGTTACTGAGATCCGCATTGTTTGAGATCAGTTTTTTTCTAGGAGTTTTCTTGTCAACCGTGGCATGGCCAAATGGTCCTTGCTCATTTTGTTGGTGAGATCAGGCTTAAGACCGATCTTAGGATAATAGCGACCTCTCGGTCTCTTTGCTCGACTGCAAATTGTAGCAGCAGGGACGCAGAAGCGAGGAGTTTGAAATGAGTATGTTATGTTTGCTTTCTTTGAGATGAGTGATTTCATGACTGCGCGAATGTCATCACGTCTTCATTTTCGTAGGAGTTTTGCAAGTCTATGCAATATGTTTTTGCTGTCTGAAATCAGGACACTCTGAAATCAGCAGCCGTATCTCAAAGCAGCATCGTATGACATCAGGATAATTTTAAAGCTTGAAATGGGTGAAACACTTGGAAACTCTGTGATTTGCTAGTATAGCGCGGAAGTCACACTCCTGCGCAGTTTTCGTCTATCAAGGATACTAAAGAGCTCTCTGTTGTCTGAAATCAGGCGACTCTGAACGCAGCAGCAGTCTCTCAAATCGGCATCGTCTGAAATCAGGAGACATTGAAACCTGAAATGGTTGAAAGCATTTGAATTTGCAGGGTATTGTAGGATAGTGCGAAAGTCAGAGCTTTCGCGCAGTTTTCATCTATCAAGGGTTTCTTTGTTTCCATGCATAGACTGCATGTCATTGCAAGATAGACTTGCAGCTGTAATTATGACGACTTCTCTGGAGGCGAGAATGCGAGACTTGTTGACGCAGGTCGAATTTATTTTGAACAACAGCCCGACTCCTAGGGATGTGTTCAGCAATCTTCATCTCATTCAACGAACTCTTACAGAGACCATTGAATCCCTGAAGTTGGCCACTCAAGTGCATTACTACGACCTCGCTTACAACCTCACTGACCATTATCGTCGACACCATGCCATGCCTCTGGTTGAAGATTTGGGGATACGATGGGTCTTCGAGCAGCGAATTGAACACAGACGAGGACGCAGTCATTGGGGAAATGACAATAAATTTTCACTTTTCGTGTTGTGCATCTGCTGAGCTTGAGCAGGAGGCACACTTCTCTGAAATCAGTGCTTCTGAAATTCAGGTGTGTGCATTCGAGTGATTTCGTTCTTATTGCTTTCATGTTCTGGAAAAAAGCGAGTCTTGCAGAAAGAACCTCATGTTTTTATTGTGGTGAACATGGTGCACACATGGTCAGCATCATTTTTTCAGAGAATCAAGTTTCCTTCTTGAGGGTTCACAGCAAATTGTCTTCGATTTTTGCATCTTTGGGTTGTCATGGCGCTTCACGACGTACAGGCGAGAGAAATACCTTGCGATGCACTAGTGCCTTGAGAATTGCAGGGACGTCCATGTTTCTTTTCAATTGCATTTGTCGTGCTTGTGAGGCCGTACCCATGGGGATGGTGCTTGCGATCGGAATGAGAGGGCGTGCGAACGCGCTACACTGAGAATGTCGCATGCACTCTCTGCATCACAGGACTAGGATTTGTTTGAAGTTGGTTTTTTTCTTATGCTCAGGTCAGGAAGAATTTCGATACACGAAGCCACATGCAGCTGCCACTTTTTTGGTCTGCGAGCAGCGGTCGGTTTCAGGCGCCCTTGATGCGAATTTTGCAGATGCTCTCTTCAATGCTTCTCATGCTTCCATGATCTTATGCGGTCCATATAAGAGTTCTGTGCAGAGGCGAAGATGGCAAGATCATGATTCTAGAGCAAAACGCTGTTCTAATCTCAGATGGCAACCATACAATGATTGTGTCTTCTCTCAGAGCGCTTCTGTCAGAATCGTGTGAGGCCGGGCATTGGCTTGCCTACGAGGGACGCTGGCAGAACGATCATGTGAACATTGAGGAGGGAACGCTTATGTTTTAGATGTTGTAGCAGTAATGTGCTTACCAGTGCCTTCCACGCATGGGAAGTCAATGATTCTGTGGCTGGTGAGACTTGGGGGGCGTGGCCCATGACGTGTAGATCACGGTGGACTTAGGCGCATGTTGACAAGTCTGAAATCAGCGCTGTCTGAAATCAGTGGTATTTTGCGACAGTGGCGACCCTGGCTTCTTATCACGGTGAGAAAAATGTTTAAAAGGGCTATGTTTGTGTCATGTTTTGGATGACAGCACGTAAAGCGTTTAGTGATTTCGCATTCTGCTCTGTTGTCGTTCATGTCACAGCTGCATGCGCTTCCGAGCAACGAGTCGCAATTTTTCGGGACAGCATCACGTAGGAGAAGAGTATAGAGTGTCGGACATGGTCTCATCTTTAGTGCGGTGCTCTTCATGGAAGTTTTTACTGTGAATCTTCTTAAGGTCATACTGCATGCTTTATACATTTTTGCTAGCACTTGCATCATGATTGTCCCGGTGCAATTTTGCAGATGTAGAGGTTCGGACCCTGTGCTTTTTGGATATCTTCTTTGCATGTCTTTTTTTGCATGTGCAGGACAAAGCATGATGTTTGCTCTCGAATGGATTTGCAATTCGCCTCCTTGCAGGCGGTCCCCATGAATGCAGTACTTCGCATCGGCAACAAAACCCTCTGTGAGAGTATTGCACTCAAATATTGAACCCGTACACATTTTTTGCATCCGCCTGCCATACAGTGTTTGCTGAGGAGATCAGGAGTTTCAGTACGTGAAACCATTTGAGGAGGCGAAATACCTCCTGTGCCAAGACCGCAACGTGTCAGGCTTGGACATAGCAGCTACACTTCGCGATTCAACTGAAGTGACTTCTCGAGTTTTATTTTATATGGCTTTTGCTCCTCATAGGTGACGCGGGTAAAGTGATGATTCTGATAGGAACAGGACACCGTTGTGCTCTTAGACTGTTACATGACAAGGTGCTTCATTTCGCATATTTTCGCCTTCGCTGCTATGGTCTCAGGCTGGACATTGGCTTACCTACGAGGGAAGCTGGCGTCCCTATACTCGTGAGGTCGACCGTGAACGCTTGTGTTTTAGATGTTGCACAAGCAATGTCCTTTCAAGTGACTACCACTCGTGGGAAATCAACCACTCATCGGACGGACAGAGATGGGGGCCTTGGCCCATGATCTGTAGATCACGCTGGACATGACATGATGAGTCGAGCTTCTGAAATCAGCACTGTCTGAAATCAGGGCTAGCGGCGAGTTGATACATCATGTGGCCACTGATGATGGAAAAAGTTTTTTTTGAAACGGAGTGTGCATTCGGTTGTGTTGCCATGAGTGCGATGACATCCTGTCCTTTTTTGCGGCAACGGTGACAGAGTGACAGCAGCTTTGTGTTTCTTTTTTTTTTTTTACTGCTCTAGCATTAAAGTCCACAACTTGAAACATGATTTCAACATGTGTCTTTGTCTTTTACTGTGATGGTGCGCTCTTTCAATATTATATAGTCGAGTAATCCATGTCAGCATTTTTGTTACGCAGTATACATGCAGCATCTTCGTCACGCACCACATTGGCCTAGAATCTTTCTGAACATATAGTCAACAGTGATAGTTAAGAGTGTTTTGCAACACCGCCGCTTCATGCCGCCGGAATGGATTTTCAAGATGATGTTGTGATGCCTTAAGTCTGAAATCAGTACATCTGAAATCAGCAAGACTAGCACTAATCTGAAATCAGTGCGATCTGAAATCAGTGGTACGGTCGGGCATCCAAAATGCTGTCTACAAATGCGGCCTGGCCGCAGTGTGCGTACTCTTTGGCTGAAGTGCAAGCCTTTTCAAGCATGCTGCGCAAAAAGTGCGAAAAGTCAGTCATTAGAAATCCACGTTTGTACGAGGAGCTTCAGAATCTGCTTAATGCGGCGGCACTTGATTCTCAGCTCGATCAAAATGCTGAGAGAACATCTCGCTCTTCACTTGTGCAGATTGAGGAATGTGACGAAGTTCTTAATGAGCTGCCAGGCATCTTAAACAGTGTGTTTAGAATGAAGGTGGCAAAGGAGAGAGAGGTTGAACCAGGCACGGCCGGAGAAGTGCCTCGAGATTGCTAGGGATCGGAGTACTGTGTACTATCACTCTACAATCATCAACGGAACAGTTGCAACTGTCCGTTTCATCTTTGGAGGGGAATCTTGGAAGGAAGCACAGGAGAAAAGCGTCCGAGCAGCTAACAACACGCTCGAGGGAGTTCAGTTACAAAACTGGGTCATGAACAAGCTGCTCGGAGAATCATGCTGGTATCGCGACCGATTGAGTGTCTTGTGCTTGCTCTATAACAAATTTTGGTGCTCTTTGTTTCTATGCGGTTCATGGCATTTTTTTTTTATAGGTCTCTGAAATCAGTGAAGTCTGAAATCAGGACCGTCTTTGAAATGAGCTACATGTGAAATTAGGACCACGTCATAGGGTTTTACATATGTGTGACATACACGAGCATGGCACGTGCTTCGAGTGAAACTCGAGCAGGGATGAACATTATATGTCTCATGATATGCATGACTCTCGCTTCATCTGCACTCACCTTATGTGAGGCTTCAACATTTTGATGAACTCCTATTCCTACGAGGAGGCTCACGGCATTTCATTTCACAGTGACCACTGCAGTGCATACGATCCAAAGGATCCAATCACATCTTTATCCATGGTGAACGGATCATTACTCATCATCACCGCAAAGACCGCAAAAAAAAACTTGACCGCAAGTGGGCCCTCGTGGTGTACCAGCCAGTCAAATATTAAACTCTATGCTGATCATGGGGCGGGCATTTCCAGACACAATTCTTGCACGCGGTTCCAACATACCAGGAGATGAAGGAATTGATCAGGTGGGACTCAGGTCTGAAGTCAAGATCTATGCTGATGAGCCGCACCTGAAGCTCGTTTGGGCAGGGGATTCCAGAGATAGAATGATTGCAGAAGTGCACAGACTCAGTCATCTGAATTTAGGAGAGAAAGAAATCGTCGATGGAATCTTACACTGAGATGGTGCCGCAGACATCAGTCCCATCACTGTCCAGAGGGCCAAAAGTACAACGAAGAGATTCAAGGGGATGATCGCCTCGATCAAATCTACTTCCGCGCAACCCAGCGCCCAAGCTGCAGAGGACGGTGAACGCGGATCCAACGAGAGGTCCAGCCTGGATGCGAAAGCAGCAGAGGAATGCAAGGAGAAATCAACCCGAATGGCCAAAATGCGGAAAACCTTTGATGCCGCCGCTGCAGAAATGTCGGCAAGGCAACAGGATGCACCACCAGAGCCAGAACATCCCGAAAAAACTACAGTGGAACAAACGCAAAAAAATCAGTTCCTCGTGCTCCTGGAACGCATGGCAGCCATGATCATTCCCGAATCCTTTCAACGCGCGGCCTATGTGTTTACCGGCGACACACCTGCAAGGAAGCTTCGACATGCCGAGCTTCAGCGCATCGCGTTTGAGCTACGCCAACTGGATACACATCTCAAAAATCTTGTGGATGCAAAGACCTTAACAATTCTGGAAGCAGAGTCCCTGCAAAGCTCAGTGCTTGACAAGTACAACTCTTTGATGCGACAAACAGGTGCTTCTTGAATTGCTCTGGCTCGGACGTTAAAGCTCCAGCCTTTCTGAATTCCGGAGAAATTGTCATCAATGAGAAAGATCCAAAAAAATACTGGCGTCACCTTAGCAAAGTCACCATGACTTTTGATTCATTCAGGCAACTCTTGAAGACAGACCCCATTGCAGGAGGAACACCTCGCAACTGATGGATGGCTCTGCTTCGACTTCAAGAACTTTTATGAAGACGTCTCAGTGAAGGAAGGAGAGAAACCGCTGAGACGTACACGACTCGAAGGGCTCTGGTATGTTGAATTCTGGGACGTGTATGGCCTTCTTGACCCTCAACCACATGGACCACCGAGGTTTAGTGTGCGCAATGTCAGTCGTCACTTCAGCTTTGCAGTTCTTGATACGCGAGGATATGAAAGCGGAGAGAAGCGACAGCATGTCCCCATGTCAACGGTTGCAGCAGTGGTTCTCTCTTTGGTTGGACCATGTTCAGACTCGTGAACATAGAACTTTATATGGAGACATGAAACCAAAATGCCAGATTGTATTGTGGATGATACTCGAAAACGAGAAAAGGAAGTATGTCTCTATGAGAAAGGAAAGAGGCGAGCAGAAAATGCATGCAGACGCCTCACAGCAGGTACAGAAAATGCATGCAGGGCGCTTCACAGGAGGAACACTGGGATGAAGAATGGGGGCAAGATTGGCATGATGATTGGCACACAAATCAGAAGGGACACAAGCAGAGTGGCTGGTATCACCATTCTACTGGAGCTGCTTCGAGTTGGCACAAGCAGAAGAGAAAGGCAAACGTTAGAAGTCTCCCGTAGTACCCTCTGAAATCAGTACTATCTGAAATCAGGGGTCGTGGAGAATTTACAGCAGCTTTGCAATGTCGAGAAAAAAAGAAAGACACGCAAGCTTTCCCCTGCGTATGACATTGACTACATTCCACAGTTGCTTGCTTATGTATATTCTCACGCTTGCTTTACAGAAGTCTATGCATGTACGACGAAACTGTGATGTAGTTTGCATGTTTACAAGTAGGACATTCTCGAATAAAACCACGGCATGAGTATACACTTCTTGTTAAGAAGCGGATCGCGCCTATTCACATGAACCATACAACAGAGGAATGACATTTATGTTGCTATCGCGGAGACTTTTATTCCGTAGAGACGCTCCGTTGCCATGTTAGCTGCGTCTTTCGAAAAAAAAGAGCAGGACGACCCTCTGAAATCAGTACTATCTGAAATCAGGGGTCGTAGAGAATTTACAGCAGCTTTGCAATGTTTAGAAAAAAAAAGAAAGGCACGCAAGCTTTCGCCTCCGTATGACATAGAGTACATTCCAGACTTCTTTGCTCATGTATATTCTTGCGCTTGTTTTGCAAAAGTCCATGCATTTACAACGAGGCTGTGATTGGGTTTGCATGTTTACAACAATGACATTGTTCAATGAAAGCAGAGCATGAGTATACACTTCTCATGAAGAAGCGCGTAGTGCCTATTCGCATCACCATACAAATAGTGGAATCACATTTATGTTGCTATCGCAGAGACTATTGTTCTGTAGAGACGCTCCGTTGCCATGTTAGCTGCGTCTTTGGAAAAAAAAGAACAGGACGACAGAAGCAAGTTCTTGCTTCAAAACGCGTGAAATTTCCCCTATCGAATTTTATTCCCCCATCAGTAGTAGTAGTAGTAGCTCGACATCCAAAACTCTTTCTTAGTTGCATTGCCGAAGAAAAAAGGTGTTAGAAAACGATTTCATTTGCAGGTTTTGTCCACATTCCCTACATAGCCTCCCGTGGAAATCGTTAAAATCGTTAAGTTCGTTAAGTTGACATCTCAATATATATATATATATATATATATTCTGGGAAATTCGCTTAATTAATTCATGATTTAATGATTTCATTCGCATTTTCCAAGTAGCAAGGTTCTCATTCTCCACTACCTAGTCTTAATTACACTACACAGTGTTCGATCACATGATCGCAGGAACTTCAGTCCTTGAACGTCGCCATACGAAGAGCACAACAAAGAGAGCGACGGGCACGACAAAAAACCGAGGCCTGGAATCTTACACCACGCATGAGACTTGTATCGTTATCTGTTTACATTCAATCGCAGTTCTCAGAGGCAGCAGCAGTTACGTACGTGATGCTCCACACACTAAAGAACAAGAAACGAAAGCAAGCCTTTGACGAAGACATAGAAAGACTCTGTGAAACATGTCCAATTCGTCATTGGTTTCGAGAAGCTTCAGTGGATGTACTCGAGCAGATCGGACTTAACCCATCAACAAAGAAAGATATTTCAATCTTTTCAGAAGCTCATCGCTTCCTATCTGAGAAACGTACGAGATGGACTGGCTACAATTACAAAACAACTCAAAGGGGAGAGTTGTCGCAGCCGTGGAACTCGCAGATTGCTTTTTCGCTTACCTACACGGCGATGCTCCCTCTTTGAGCGCGAAACCCAAGGGCACAGGACATCTTGAAGACTGCCATTTCGAGCAGAAGGTAGGAAAACGAGGTCTGAAATTAACAAGTGGGATCAGAAAATGGTGTGCCTCCTTCAAAAGACGATGGAATGTGGACATGGACAGATGAAAGAACGCGAATGCTTGGACACCGAGGAACATTAAGCACAAGGCGCGAGCATTGCTCTCGAGCACCGTTTTGCCACAGTTATGTTTCATACCACTGTTTTTCAATCGTTGCTTGAGATATATCCTTTTCTGTCATCCTCGCACTTTAAGCCAGAGTTCATTTCCTGTGCAGCACTCTTGCATATTATGTTGAAATGATACGGGCATAATACCGTTTCCACATCATAGCTGTCTGAAATCAGGACACTCTGAAATCAGCACGGGTCTCTGAAATCAGCATTGTCTGAAATCAGGACCACGGGAACGGTCGGTTCAATTTTGGTCAGGGCATGGAGCCAAATCATGAACCTTTTTTAGATTGACTTTTGAAGTCACTTTTGCACTCCCAGATAGCCACGGTGCTTGTAATGAGCGAATCCCGTTTCAGGTTCAGATTTTTTGGCACTTGTTTGACTATTTGCTTCAGCAAGCGGAAGCAAACGGGAAAGAGCTTTGTGTAATCAACCTTGACGAGACTGCCATATACAGGTGTGCTATGAAAGCACGCGGATATATTAGCAAGTGCAGATGCGAACATACTGGAAGGGTTCCAGCTAGGTTTGTTAACAAGAGCTTGCAAAGAGGAACTGCCACCCATGTGAGTATCATAACACACAGGACAGACCTTCAAGGGGTCTTGCCTCAATTCGTCTTGCTCAATCAACGTACATTCAAGGTAAGTGATTTGCCTGATGGTAACACTTCAGGACTGCAGTTCTGGCGCGGCGAAACAGCTTGGAACACAGCTGCAAAGATGGTGCATATTCTTGAAGCCATAGCTTGCAAGCTAGCAGACAAGACGGAAACATTGCAACCTGTGATTCTTTTAGATATGGCGCCTTGTCATATAGATCATCAGGTCATTGCAGCCGCCAATCGTTTGGGACTGTGGCTCTTATATGTACCAGCGAGATTGACATACTTGCTGCAGCCGTTGGATGTTGCAGCCTTCTGTCGATTCAAACAGCATGTGAACTCTCTTTTCCTGGCGCGTCAAGACGCAACCGGCACTCTTAAAACCTCAGACTGGATTAGAACCCTCTGCAGTTTGGGTAAGACATTTTGGCGGGGCACGCCTTGGAAGTCTACCTTTCAAGCTGTTGGGCTTTTTGGAAAACAGACCGATCTCATAGAAGAAATCAGGTGCATGGGGCCTACTCAGAAAAAAGGACGGACCAACAGCGATGCCCACAGAAGAAGAATTGCAGACAATCTGGCCTAGGAAGAAGACCGTTCCATTTGGCTCCTTACTTTGGTTGCCAGCAAAGCTGGCAATCGATGATATCGAGTAATGCGCTGCATCGAAACTCAAGCTATTTCAGGTGTGAACTAAAGTTCGCAACTTAGAGGGTTTCCCAGCAATCATTAAATCATTAATTAATTAAGCGAATGCCCCAAAATATATATATATATATATATATTCCCCACATCAACTTAAACGACTTAACGATTTAACGATCCCCATTTTTTCGCAATCTATTTTGGTGCAGTCTATTGCAGTCACATTTGCTTGCTGTTAAACAGCCAAGCAAAAACCTCGCAGCATCATCGTGATAGACACGCGAGAAAGGCAGCACGCAAACATCGCATGCCACAAACAACATACTTCATCGCAGACACACCCGGGGGAAGAAATGTTGACACCAACCTTTTAGCAGCTCTGCGGTTCAAAAACGGAGTCCTCGGTTAGCACCACTTAGCTCCATGCCATCGGCCTCCGCAGTTCCGAACACTAAACGCAAAAGGTCAAAGATCATTCTGCAAGATGTGGATCTGCTAAAGGCCCAAAGACTCAAGGTGAAGCAGGACCTGAAAGAAATGAGTCGAAATTTGAAGTTGCAGCTCCAGAAGAAAAGGAGAATCATGCGTGCTGCCAACCTGATGGACGACGAGGATCTGCAATGGGTGCTAAGGGAACGCGAAAGAGCGAGGCTAAACGCAGCTAGCAACCAAAGCGGCGAGAGACATCCCGAAGGGAACAATGCCACCGCAAATCGCACAGAAGAGCCAGAAGGCTGAGACGTCGAAGCCGCCTGCAGCTTAGGACACGTGTTTTAAGGTCAAGTCCTGCCGACATGAGCTCGGCTTGAAATGACCTTAACACTTTTCACCAGTTACTAGGCCATCTGAAATCAGCACTGTCTGAAATCAGTGAGATCCTTGCTCAAGCCAGTTTTCACTTAGTGAAAAAGATGCCTGCGACAGTGTCTGCACTCTCTGCTGCTACGAGCATGTTTCACATGTTGCTGCTTAGACCTAAGTGCAAGCTTTCACCTCACAAATGCAACCATTT
Organism: Porites lutea; assembly: GCF_958299795.1. Classification (NCBI taxonomy): domain Eukaryota; kingdom Metazoa; phylum Cnidaria; class Anthozoa; order Scleractinia; family Poritidae; genus Porites; species Porites lutea. Next base: position 65,485 of record NW_027332314.1, on the reverse strand, counting down.
TGACCGAAGGAGTGACTCTTTTTTTCAAATGCTAGCCATGCTCGGATGCTTCCTGTGAATCAGTTGCTTCCTGCGAATCAGACCGATGAGACCACAAGAACGAGATTACATTTTTGGACTGCCACACAACCATGTGACCAGAGATCTACATGCAAGTGCAAGATGAAAACGACGCACGACATGCCCTTTTTTGCGCAGAGCTCCTCGACATGCATGTCATGTTCACGTTTCTACCTGTGTAGTTTTCACACCCACTACGCATGAGGATTCCATGTCACTTCACGTGGCCCTTGGTCCCTGCTCAAGACATGAAAGGAAAGTTGACAATATCATATCTTTAGAACTCTTAAGCGAATTCGAGCGTTCTACTGCGCTACACAATTCACTTTACCATGTATCTCAACGAGCAGCGTTAGACAGATAAGTACATAAAAAATCCAAGTAGTCACTTTTCGTAGACCCGCATCGTCCAGAGGTGCAAGGATATCTCTAAGGGTTTGAAATCAGCCCCGTCTGAAATCAACCCTGAGGCTTTGAAATCAGCGCAGTCTGAAATCAAGCCGGCGGCTTTGAAATCAGCGACGTCTGAAATCAAGCCCACGATATCCTGAAGACGAAGAAAGCCATGCCAAGCGACAAGAAATCCTCTTCTTCCTCTTCCTCCAGCAGCTCATCAGATGAGAGCGAAGCCTCTCCACCAGCAGAAGCGCTCGCACAAGAGCCCGAGCCAGAAACAGTCATATGTGACGGGGACTCTTCCGAGCATGAGGAGGAGCGAGAAGTCGAGGCTAAACATAGAATGCTGGAATCTAATGTGGACATTTTCGACTCCGCGAGCATATCTCGCTGATGCGGAGCTGCGAAAGAGACGCAAAGAATACATCCCAGATGATTTCACCAGACAGGAGATCGCGGACATGTTCCGCGACGCGGTGAGAAGAGTCGGACAACAGCAGAACCTACGTGAATTCATTGTTGTCATGGAACCGCACAAGAAGTGGAAGCCCGACAGGTCGAAACCAGAAATGCACTTCCACGTAGTCTTCAAAATGAAAAGCAAACTTTGCTCACCTGTCGATTGCTAAATCGCTTGCCACGGTTCATGGGTGCAAGGGGGCACATGTCTTACCCCGCCAAGGGGTGGAATGCAATGGTTCGCTACGTGCTCAAAGACTCCGGCGTGAAGCTCGGGTACCAAATGGACGAGCATCCACTATTCTGGCCCAATCCCGACAACACCATGACTAAGGAAAAAATGCTGCAAAAGGTTGGAGCGAGTGATCCCCGCCGATGCAAGCACAAAGAAGGAAGATTGGAAGGAAAAAGGCAAGAGGAAACGACAGCTCGACTTCGCCCAATTCACTGACTGGGTTGTTCTCAACAAAATCACCAATGAGGCCGAATTCTGGAAACTCGCCGGCAAAGAGAAGGAAGAGCATGACAATCCTAGTCTCTGGAACTATGGCGGACAAATCTGTGTTGCAAAATGGTTGTCAAAGCACAGAAAGGACATTTGGCTGCAATCAAACCAGAGATCTTTCAGTTTGCGTCCCGGAGCGACAGTCCGTTCCTCTCACGGATTTTATCATCCCGCCCGCAGTGGCCCAATGGATGGCAAATGACACCAGAACCAAGTCCCTGATCATACAGGGAACTGGCGGCTTGGGAAAGACTCAGCTTGCCAAAGCAATATTGGCTTCCCTCGGCAAGTACTTCTTCGTCGATAGCCTGGACACCATCAAGCACCTGTTCTTTGTGGATGGCGAGGCTCTGCTCTGTGACGATGTGACTCTGAGTGACTACACCATTGACCAGGTCAAGTCGTTGCTCGACATCTCCTGCGACAGAGCTATCCGCTGCAGGCACGAGGATGGCATGGTGCCGGCCGGAACTATTCGCAATCTTCCTCACGAACCACCAGAAGCTCTTTTTCTTCCCTACAGGCTTCCAGATGTCCGAACACTTCAATGCAATCGAACGCCGCATGACTTGGGTTGAGGTCACCACGGTGCTCTTCAGAAACGCACCTATTCCAGTGCTTGATGCGGTTCAAAGCGGCGACCTGCCACAGTCATCCGGGCTGCAACCCGAGTCCAAGGCTTACACTCCTCTGCACCCCCCGGCAGGAGCGCCTCTGAAATCAGCACTGTCTGAGATCAGGACCTCCGCCACACCCAAGAGCCACATGGAAGCGTACGAGGCAGAGAGCATGCCGGGTGACTCGGAATGTGAACGAGAACTCCAGGGCCAGCCTGCAACGAGACGAGGATGAAGAGGCCGCCTTGCTTCAAGACGTCTATGATGAACCAATCCAGAAAGTCACAACCAAACCGCGTGCAGGCCCTGAGGAGAAGTTCGCCAACAAGACCGTCGATCCTTTTCACCTCGATTTAAGCCACGAGAAGGCTGCAATCAACAACATGAATCCTTTTGAGCTCGATTTCTGCGAAGCGACGGCCAACATGAAGAAGAAGAGCGATGCTTTTCAATTCGATTCGTGCCTGAACGAAGCTCTCCTCATTGAAGCCGCCGAACGCGCTGAAGCCACGGCATCGCTTGCCCGCAGCTCCTCGGAGTGCCTCAAGAACATCAATCCTTTTCACCTCCATTTGTGCCACGAGAAGGCAAAGGTCGAGCACATGGATCCCTTTGAACTGAATTCATGCCTGAGCGAAGCTGTCCTCGTTGACGCCGCAGAACGCGCTGAAGCCACAGCATCGCGTCCACGCAGCTCCTTTGAAGCCGCCCTGCCCATCAAGAGCACCTCCCCAGACCAGTCACCGAGGCAACCACGGCTCCGCCACAGCAACCAGGCACCACCACAAAGCAAGCAAATGCTCCAGGTAGCCACACACGACGTCAGCGCAGACCAACCGCATGCTCAAAAGCGACACTTTGAAGAAGAACAAGCCAGCCAGCCAGAGCCTTGGACTCCAGAAGGCTCACCGCCTCGCAGCGAAACGGATGCTCTTCACGCAGGTGCCTGTCCTGTGCACACAATCCCTGAGCACTCCAAGGCGGACGTCGCATCTCAACCCAAGCCGCCACCAGCAGCACCAGCACCTCACCAGTCGCAGAGGCTTTCACAGCAACCAATGCAAAGCACAAGAGATTCCGCAAGCAGGCACACAGACAAGCATTGCGATAATGCACCTGTGCCGCAAGACACGCATGATCTCCACAGCGCCATCCCGCTGGCTGACCGCCAAGCATTGCTCGCGAGCCCTCGCTGCTGCACTCCAACAACAGACATGCTGTGCATCATCGCTGATCCACTTCGAAGACGCTCAGTTGCGCTTGGGTCTTCGCACCGCAGCAGCCAGTCTCCACCATGGCATCGCGATCGCTGCCGCACGAGATCACCTCGTTGGGGCTCATCGCACAAAGTTCAACGATTTGGCCCCGTGGAGAAGTGAAGTCTCGCTGCTTATGACACCGTGCACATGTCTGAACGTAGCCAGCTTGTTTCCTGTCGCCATCGTTTCTACAGATGCATCCTGCGAAAAAGCATGGCGGTCCTGCGCACCATATGGTACACATGCTCTCGCTCACAGCAGCGCTCTGTAACAAACATAGCACCTCAGAAGCATAGAAGGGAACGCGTCGGCATAGCACCTCAGAAGCAAGCTAACTCGTAGGCCAGGGCCCCTCTCACAGCAGCTGTAAGTAACAGACATCGATCACCTCAGAAGCAAGCGCACTCGTAGGCCAGGGACCCTCTCACAGCAGCTCTAAGTAACAGACATAGCACCGCACAAGCAAGCGAACTCGTGGGCCACGGACCCTCTCACAGCAGCTGTAAGTAACAGACATCGATCACCTCAGAAGCAAGCGCACTCGTAGGCCAGGGACCCTCTCACAGCAGCTCCAAGTAGAAGACATAGCACGTCACAAGCAAGCGAACTCGTAGGCCCCCTCTCACAGCAGCTCCAAGTAGCAGACATAGCACCGCACAGGCAAGCGAAGTTGTAGGCCAGGGACCCTCTCACAGCAGCTCCAAGTAGAAGACATAGCACTTCACAAGCAAGCGAACTCGTAGGTCCCCTCTCGCAGCAGCTTCAAGTAGCAGACATAGCACCGCACAGGCAAGCGAAGTCGTAGGCCAGGGACCCTCTCACAGCAGCTCCAAGTAGAAGACATAGCACTTCACAAGCAAGCGAACTCGTAGGCGAGGTCCCCTCTCGCAGCAGCTTCAAGTAGCAGACATAGCACCGCAGAAGCAAGCGAAGTCGTATGCACGGGACCCAAGTGACCCTCCCAACGCACCTCCAAGTAGCAGACATGGCACCGCACAAGCAAGCGAACTCGTATGCCAGGGACCCTCTCCCAGCACCTCCTGGTAGCATACATAGCACCTCAGAAGCTAGCGAACTCAGCAAGATCACCTCAGAAGCAAGAGAACGCGTAGGCCAGGGACCCTCGCACAGCAGCGCAACGTCTGACAGCAGCTCGAGGTAGGACGCAAAGCACCTCACAAGCAAGCGAACGCGTAGACCAGCGACCCCCTCACAGCATATCGATGCAGCCGCAAAGCAGCTCCGAGTAGAACGCGTACGACCTCAGAAAGAGCCGCGGACCATGTCACAGCAGCTTGAAACATGAAGCAGGAAAGATGAAGGGAAAGGCCAACAGGAAGCCAGGAAGCATAAAGTCAAACGCCGCCTCCAATGATGACGGACCCCCCGCAAGCGTAGTGTTTGGACGCGTAAGAGTGCAGTGCGACAGCTCTAAAGACGTGCCTGGTCATCATTGAGGGCGGCATTTCGATTAACCCTTCCTGCTTTCACTGCTTGGTTTGTCATCCTTGAGGGCGGCATTCGACTTAACGCTTCCTGTTTTGCATTGCCGCAGCTGTTTGCTTGTATAGCAGTGTGTCGACCTGGGAGCGGGGATGGCCTCCTAGGTGCAGCGGCGCTACAGTGAGAAACTGAGACAGATTCTCATCGTAGACGCGTTGTGACTCGGAGGCCATGCTGGTCACAGTGGTCTCTGGTGCTTGCGGCTTTGGGATTTAAACTTGAAGCGGCCTTTTCGGCCCCGAGCTGTCTTCTACATCAGGGTTCGGTCGGCGACAGATGCCCGGCTTGTAGTCACGGAGGCTGCAGTCCAATAGGAGCTTAGCTCCTGAGCTGCTGTTGTACATCAGCCTCTGTGGGGCGACAGAACAAACCACGGAGGAGGTTGGGTGGTTGGGGAGACCCGCGTGAGGGGTTTGTACTCACGAGAAGCGCGCAAAGCGCTTCAGCAAGCTTTTGGACACTACAAGTCGGAGCTCTAGTCACATGTCGTTTGTGTGCTGCGCTCTGGGCGGCGGCATACTGCGGGCCTGCTCTTTCGCTGAGGTCGCGGATCGCTTCCTGGTGCAAGTGCTTACGCCTGTGGCTGGACAAGCCAGCCACAGACGTGTTCGAGCAACAGCGAGCCTGGTGGTCTCCGAAAGCGGCTCTGTCTCAGAGCCGGAGTGTCTCTGAAATCAGCGCCGTCTGAAATCAGGACGCCGCTGTCTGAGTGCAAACTGTGTGTGTGAGTGCAAACTGAGATGGTGGCACGCTGGCTACACTTCGGGAGCGGGCGAGAGGCTCTGGTGTCTTTGAACTGCAGCCACCATGTGGCAACGGACAAAACGATGCCGGAGGTCGGGTGCTTTGGCAGGCAGAGCATGTAGGCGTCTCTGCGGGAGTTCATGGCGGCTGTGCTGTTTGCATGGAGGATACAGTGCGAGAGCCGCTGAGATGCTCTGGGGTCTTCGTGCTGTAGCCTCCATGGGGCGACATAACAAACCATGGAGGAGGTTGGGTGGTGGGGAGACCCACCGTGAGGGGTTTATACTCACGGAAAGGCCGCAAATGGCACGCCACGTGCGGCACCCGAAGCGACTAGCTTCTGGCACGGGGGTTGGCTCGTCGATGCTGGCCTTGACGCTTTGGAATACGCTGGGACCCTTCGTCACCTTGGTTGCCTTCGACACGGTGGGCGACGTGGGGGCCGTGGTGACCTTTGTCTTGGCCATCTTCCATGGAGGGCTCTGCTAGTCGTCCGCTAACACTCTCTCGGCAATCTCTTTGCTGCTCAGACTCTGATGACTCGTCTTGGAGTTGTCGATATTCGAAACCTGCATGCTGATCGATAGTGTGAAGCTGCCTTATCATGCCACGACCTAGGGTTTGTGGCTGGATGATCCAGCCAGAGACGGTAGGAATGGCTTATGTTGAAGTGCTTCGTGGAGAGAAAGGGAGTCGTGTGTGCGGTGAAGGTGAGATGTGATCACGTTCGCATGTTGTGCATGAGGGTGAGAGGAGTGTCGTAGTGAGCCTTGTGCATCCGCAGCTGTTTGACGAGGACCAGGGTTTTTGTGTTCGGAGCTTCTTGATGTGTCACGGGTGCTGCGGACTTCTATCTCCCAGCGGGTCACATTGAAATAAGCGGCACGGTCTGAAATCAGCATCGTCTGAAATCAGCCACCATGGGCTTGCAGTTGCGTGACCTCGTGGAGGTGCCGGGTGGAGAGCACGTGAGTCTTCATGTGCGCTGCGTGAAGGACGCCACTGCGGAACGTCCTACCATCGAGGACGTGGTCCCTCTTCTTGGCCTGGAAGGGATAGAGCGAGAAGTGTGTGAAATGATTTTTCCTGTTTCGACGAGTTTGCCTCAAAGTGAGCTACCCGCCATCGAGCACTTGGCTGCGAATTGGATTGCTTGGGACGAGGACTTGGTGCCGCTAAGGCGGCTTCACTTTGCTTTCCTGGACAAGCACGCCTTTACCCTTGCTGCGCAGCATGTCGGTGCGCAGCATGGCGCAGTGTTGCGGCTGCGGGGTCCAGATGATGCGCTGTGCCATGTGGAGCTCCATTTGATTGCAGAGAGTGAGAAGATTGAGTTGCTGGGGCGTCTGCATCAAGTGCTTCACAAGCAGCAGGGTGAGATCAAGAGCTTGCAGGAGGGCACTGCTAGCCTATTCCAAGTGATGGAGCGACTTTCCGAGGAGGTGCAAGAGACTAGGAACGCCTTGGGGAAGACCTTGGAGACTTTGGCGGCCCACTTCCCGCAGCTCATCGATGACCTTCGCCTCCGGGCGGCCGTGCGTGAGAGACCACCGTGAGCTTAGATTTGTGTGCTGTGTCAGCGTAAAAAGAGCAGTCTGGCAGGAGATGGCGGGTGGAGCTTCAGGGGATGTGTCATGGTGGTCTTCGCAAGCTAGTTTTTGCTAGTGGGTAGGTAACGGGAAGATTTGAGTGAACTATGTCACAGGGAAAGCACAGCTGTGAGTTGTGTAGGTCACGCATAGACCGTTTTTTTGCTCTGTTTTTGGAAACACGTTTGCCAAGGGCAGTTTGACTTCAGCTTGCAAGTGGACTTGTTGCATGTGCTTTCATGAGAAGCTGTGTGTGGCAGAGGAGCATGGACGGTGCGGCAATGTATCTCCGCAGCATGTTGCTGCAGCATGTTGTGTTTTTCTATGTGTTTTGTCGGCGGTTGCACTGCGATGGAGGCATGCATCAGAGCCAGGGAGTAAATGGAGGCTGTGCTGTTTGCATGGAGGCTACAGCTTGAGAGCAGCTGAGATTCTTTGCTGTCTTCGAACTGCAGCCTCCATGGGGCGACACAACAAACCATGGAGGAGGTTGGGTGGTGGGGAGACCCACCGTGAGGGGTTTATACTCACGGACAGGCCGCAAATGGCACGCCACGTGCGGCAGAGAAAGGGAGCAGCTTTCATCATATGAGCTTGGGATCAAGTCGGTCTGCCTGGTGGAGCCCGTGCTCGGCCTATACCGGGTTCCGGCGGGGTCGCTGGGGTTGGGATCACTTGTCTTAGCGGATCTTCGCGACCAATTTCAGTTGTTGCGACGAATCTTGCTGATCAGTTCTGCAGCCGCACTCCGAGCGTGTGCGGCGGAGCGCCTCCGTCGCAGACGTTCGGTTTAGCGGCGTGATACAAGGAGTCTGCTAGAGGTGTCGACGCGACGTGGCTTGTAAAGTGGATGCGAAGTTGAGAAGCTCTGAGCTGCTCTTGTACTTCTGACCGCGTTATCGCTGCATGGCCTCTGCTGTGCAAGGACAGGTTTGAGTCTTAGCTGATCTTGCACTGCAGCGGACATGGGTCGGCTCGCTGTCTGTCACAGTAGCACATTGCATGAGCTTTCTGAAATCAGCGCTGTCTGAAATCAGGACACCGTCTCTGAAATCAGCGCAGTCTGAAATCAGGACGGGGCGGTGCAGAGACTGTGACGTTCTTGTGTGCGAAGTGAGCTGCAGGTAAACGTGAACAAGCAGTGTTGTTCACGTTAACCTGCAACTCACAGCGCTTGCAGGAACCTCGCACGAGGTGCAGCCAACAGCTGCGTGTATGCCGCTTTCTTTGATGTGCTCAGCAGAGGGTATGGTTCTTTGGAGAACTTCCAGAGAAGCATCTTCTCCGCATCTGCCTTCGGCTAGAGCATCAAGCATGCAGGAGGTTGGGTGGAAGAAACCTGGCTTTCCATGGCGGCTTGAGGTTGGTTGGGAGCTGCGGAGTAATACTTTGCAGCCACCAAGTCCAGCCTGCATGGGGCGACAGAACGAACCATGGGGGAGGTTTCGCGGTTGCACTTCGATGGCATCATGCGTGGCACCGAGGGAGGCAAGCGAGGCCGTGCTGTGTGCATGGAGGCTGCAGTGCGAGAGCCGCTAATATGATTTGCTGTTTTCGCATTCCAGCCTCCATGGGGCGACGCAACAAACCATGGAGGAGGTTGGGTGGTTGGGGAGACCCACCGTGAGGGGTTTATACTCACGGTAGGCCGTACATGGCACGCCACGTGCGGCATCATTGCTTCAGGTGCAGAACGGTGCTAGCAGACCCTCGAAAGGACGCTTTTCGCGCTGGGATTGTTTTGGCTTCATCTTGGGTGAGATCGTGCCGCGGCATCTTCTTGCAGGTCGGTGTGGATTCGCAAGCCAGGATGTTGCGTGAGTCCCGCAAGACATCTCTTTCCTGTGCAGGTGTTGCTCACAGCGACTACGGGCTTGCAACGTCTGTGCCTGGACTTTCCAGACACAGCCGTTGGGCTTCGTATCACGTTGGCAGTCGTGTCTGGCATCAGCATCGTCTGAGCCAGACGGGACTGATTTCAGACACGCCTTGGTGCTGCTCGGTTGCGGACAAGAACACTTTGAGCAGAGAATGTGCATGGCGCGTCGTATGGACGTGCTTTTTTGATGTTAAGTGCGAGGACCAGATCAGAGCCTGACCTGCTCTCCGCACTTAGCGTCCATGGGGCGAGACAGCAAATCATGGAGGGAGGTGGTTGGGGAGACCCACCGTACTGGGTTCATACTCATGGCAAGTTTGTACTCTGCATGGCGCGTCGTCTGCACGTGGCTTTGGAGGTTAAATGCGAGTAGCAGATCAGAGCCTGACCTGCCAACCGCACTTAGCCTCCATGGGGCGACAGAACAAACCATGGAGGAGGATGGGTGGTTGGGGAGACCCACTGTGAGGGGTTCATACTCACGGCAAGCTGTACATGGCATGCCACGTGCGGCAGAGAAAGAAAGCGGGTTAGCATCTGTGCTCATTGGTGCAGTGTATTGGTATCGCTTGGTTGCTAGAGACATTGCATTCGCTGAGCTCAGCGTGCCATTGTCTACATGTGCAGTTGGGGCATGTGGAATGTTGGCCGCAGGCTTCGTGTTTGTGGCTGGTCAGATCAGCCAGAGGTGTGAAGCTTTGCAGCGGACGCTCGCCTGGAGATACTGAGAGGGCAGGTGCAGTGGAGGCTGCTTGCGTGAGCAACAGATGCACTCATCCGGAGTTCCTGCAAGCAGCCTCCATGGGGCGACATAACAAACCATGGAGGAGGTTGGGTGGTTGGGGAGACCCACCGTGAGGGGTTTGTACTCACGGTCTGCCGCAAATGGCCCGCCACGTGCGGCACTCGAAGCGACGAGCTTCATGCAGAAAAGGCGTTAGTTTGGATTTGAGCAACTGACTCCTGTGTGGCCCCGCGCCGCGCCACGCGCTTCGGCCGAGGCGCTCGGGTGAGAGCCGTCTTGAAGGATCTTGTGATGGCTCGCCTACTCTGATCTGAGCGACGCGGATCTCAATCAGTCCATCTGAGTTGCGGGGCAAACTCAGACTCTGTGGACTGGACCGTCCAGACACAGAAGCTGGGGGTGCCCTGCTCGGGATGGCTTGTGTTGCAGCAAGGAGAACATTGGATGAAAATGGGGGCCAAGATGTGTGTGGTGCGTTATGGATGCCGCATGACATGAGAAGCTTTCAGGGAATGCTCACTGATGCCATGCGGCCTCCATGGGGCGACATAACAAACCATGGAGGAGGTTGGGTGGTTGGGGAGACCCACCGTGAGGGGTTTATACTCACGGAAAGGCCGCAAATGGCACGCCACGTGCGGCAACGCAAACGGACTGATTCCTTGCAGTCGTCGAGGCCGGTTTTCGTCATGATCGGCTTCTCTTTGAGAATCTGGCACGTTCGAAAGTCCCTCTTCGGACGATTGGGGGACACAAAGTCGATGAGAACTTTGTCTCGTTTTGCCCGTTTCCCGCTGCAGTCTGATGCCTGTGGCTGGATCGGTTCAACCATAAGCATTGGCAACTTCAGCCTTTAAAGTACTTATCCTTGAGCGTGGCTTTCCTGGTGCAAAAAAAACATTTGCATGCAAGTCTGATGTGCAGGAGCGTGGACGTGTCATGTTGCTACCCCACATTAGCTGTAGCGGGGGTTTGCCTTGCTGTTAGAGGATGTCGGTGGCTCTGTTTGAGGGAAGTGTCTTTTACAACATTTTTTTGTTTGCTGTTGCAGACATTTGGCTCACTGCTCTGTCTGACATCAGGTCGCTCTGAAATCAGCGCCGGTGTTTGAAATCAGCATCGTCTGAAATCAACCCGCTTGCCTTGGAACGGCATGGTATGGTCTGATGACGGCCGAGCGGAGTGCGATCATTGCAATCGTGTTTATCGTGGTCGTCTGTGGTCAAAAGCGGAGTTCAAGGCCACGGGTGTGATTTGGTGCAATAAGATCGGCGGGGTCAACCGTTGCTTCTGTGCTTTTTGCCTTCTCACGCAGGACCATGAGTGTGAATCTTTGCATTGAATTTTGTAGCGTTCTTTTTTCTCTGTGTTTGTTTCCATAGTCATATTTTCTGGTCCTCTCTTGCAGGACGTTGGCCATGGCGTTCGCACAACATGCCCGTTTCCAGAATGGTCAACAGATCTTTTCTTTGTCCAGAGGGAGTGCAACCGGATGCTTGATGGTGCTGCACCGCCGCTTCACCCATGGCAGCTCTTTCGGACAGCCGGGCGCCGCTGCAGAAGCGCAACAACAGATGGCTACTCCGGCGGTGGCTGCAGCCACCGCGGTGGCTGCAGCAGCGTACGAAGGAGGCCATGTTGGTGCCGAGGGAGCTAACAACAGAGAGCATGGTGTCGCCGAAGCGCCTCGAGGCGGAGAAACTGGCGGTGTTGCTGCAGGAAGCACGGTGCAGGCTAGTAGCGCCTCTAGCAGTTCCGTTCTGGCCCCAGCGGCAAGTGTGGAGAACGAGGGCTCCTTGGAGAGGATTTTGGAGGTGCTGCACGAGCTCGTGCGCCGAGTTGGTGCACTTGAGGTTGCGGTTGCAGGCCTCCGACCGTCCTAGTTCTCATATGAGCAGCAGTTACTGAGATCCGCATTGTTTGAGATCAGTTTTTTTCTAGGAGTTTTCTTGTCAACCGTGGCATGGCCAAATGGTCCTTGCTCATTTTGTTGGTGAGATCAGGCTTAAGACCGATCTTAGGATAATAGCGACCTCTCGGTCTCTTTGCTCGACTGCAAATTGTAGTAGCAGGGACGCAGAAGCGAGGAGTTTGAAATGAGTATGTTATGTTTGCTTTCTTTGCGATGAGTGATTTCATGACTGCGCGAATGTCATCACGTCTTCATTTTCATAACAGTTTTGCAAGTCTATGCAATATGTTTTTGCTGTCTGAAATCAGGACACTCTGAAATCAGCAGCCGTATCTCAAAGCAGCATCGTATGACATCAGGATAATTTTAAAGCTTGAAATGGGTGAAACACTTGGAAACTCTGTGATTTGCTAGTATAGCGCGGAAGTCACACTCCTGCGCAGTTTTCGTCTATCAAGGATACTAAAGAGCTCTCTGTTGTCTGAAATCAGGCGACTCTGAACGCAGCAGCAGTCTCTCAAATCGGCATCGTCTGAAATCAGGAGACATTGAAACCTGAAATGGTTGAAAGCATTTGAATTTGCAGGGTATTGTAGGATAGTGCGAAAGTCAGAGCTTTTGCGCAGTTTTCATCTATCAAGGGTTTCTTTGTTTCCATGCATAGACTGCGATGTCATTGCAAGATGAGAACTTACAGCTGTAATTATGACGACTTCTCTGGAGGCGAGAATGCGAGACTTGTTGACGCAGGTCGAATTTATTTTGAACAACAGCCCGACTCCTAGGGATGTGTTCAGCAATCTTCATCTCATTCAACGAACTCTTACAGAGACCATTGAATCTCTGAAGTTGGCCACTCAAGTGCATTACTACGACCTCGCTTACAACCTCACTGACCATTATCGTCGACACCATGCCATGCCTCTGGTTGAAGATTTGGGATACGATGGGTCTTCGAGCAGCGATTTGAACACAGACGAGGACGCAGTCATTGGGTAAATGACAATAAATTTTCACTTTTCGTGTTGTGCATCTGCTGAGCTTGAGCAGGAGGCACACTTCTCTGAAATCAGTGCTTCTGAAATCAGGTGTGTGCATTCGAGTGATTTCGTTCTTATTGCTTTCATGTTCTGGAAAAAAGCGAGAGTCTTGCAGAAAGAACCTCATGTTTTTCTTGTGGTGAACATGGTGCACACATGGTCAGCATCATTTTTTCAGAGAATCAAGTTTCCTTCTTGAGGGTTCACAGCAAATTGTCTTCGATTTTTGCATCTTTGGGTTGTCATGGCGCTTCACGACGTACAGGCGGGAGAAATACCTTGCGATGCACTAGTGCATTGAGAATTGCAGGGACGTCCATGTTTCTTTTTCAATTGCATTTGTCGTGCCTGTGAGGCCGTACCCATGGGGATGGTGCTTGCGATCGGGAATGAGAGGGCGTGCGAACGCGCTACACTGAGAATGTCGCATGCACTCTCTGCATCACAGGACTAGGATTTGTTTCAAGTTCGTTTTTTTCTTATGCTCAGGTCAGGAAGAATTTCGATACACGAAGCCACATGCAGCTGCCACTTTTTTGGTCTGCGAGCAGCGGTCGGTTTCAGGCGCCCTTGATGCGAATTTTGCAGATGCTCTATTCATGCTTCTCATGCTTCCATGATCTTATGCGGTCCATATAAGAGTTCTGTGCAGAGGCGAAGATGGCAAGATCATGATTCTAGAGCAAAACGCTGTTCTAATCTCAGATGGCAACCATACAATGATTGTGTCTTCTCTCAGAGCGCTTCTGTCAGAATCGTGTGAGGCCGGGCATTGGCTTGCCTACGAGGGACGCTGGCAGAACGATCATGTGAACATTGAGAGGGAACGCTTATGTTTTAGATGTTGTAGCAGTAATGTGCTTACCAGTGCCTTCCACGCATGGGAAGTCAATGATTCTGTGGCTGGTGAGACTTGGGGGGCGTGGCCCATGACGTGTAGATCACGGTGGACTTAGGCGCATGTTGACAAGTCTGAAATCAGCGCTGTCTGAAATCAGTGGTATTTGCGACAGTGGCGACCCTGGCTTCTTATCACGGTGAGAAAAATGTTTAAAAGGGCTATGTTTGTGTCATGTTTTGGATGACAGCACGTAAAGCGTTTAGTGATTTCACATTCTGCTCTGTTGTCGTTCATGTCACAGCTGCATGCGCTTCCGAGCAACGAGTCGCAATTTTTCGGGACAGCATCACGTACGAGAAGAGTATAGAGTGTCGGACATGGTCTCATCTTTAGTGCGGTGCTCTTCATGGAAGTTTTTACTGTGAATCTTCTTAAGGTCATACTTCATGCTTTATACATTTTTGCTAGCACTTGCATCATGATTGTCCCGGTGCAATTTGCAGATGTAGAGGTTCGGACCTGTGCTTTTTGGATATCTTCTTTGCATGTCTTTTTTGCATGTGCAGGACAAAGCATGATGTTTGCTCTCGAATGGATTTGCAATTCGCCTCCTTGCAGGCGGTCCCCATGAATGCAGTACTTCGCATCGGCAACAAAACCCTCTGTGAGAGTATTGCACTCAATATTGAAACCGTACACATTTTTGCATCCGCCTGCCATACAGTGTTTGCTGAGGAGATCAGGAGTTTCAGTACGTGAAACCATTTGAGGAGGCGAAATACCTCCTGTGCCAAGACCGCAACGTGTCAGGCTTGGGACATAGCAGCTACACTTCGCGATTCAACTGAAGTGACTTCTCGAGTTTTATTTTATATGGCTTTGCTCCTCATAGGTGACGCGGGTAAAGTGATGATTCTGGAACAGGACACCGTTGTGCTCTTAGACTGTTACATGACAAGGTGCTCCATTTCGCATATTTTCGCCTTCGCTGCTATGGTCTCAGGCTGGACATTGGCTTACCTACGAGGGAAGCTGGCGTCCCTATACTCGTGAGGTCGACCGTGAACGCTTGTGTTTTAGATGTTGCACAAGCAATGTCCTTTCAAGTGACTACCACTCGTGGGAAATCAACCACTCATCGGACGGACAGAGATGGGGGCCTTGGCCCATGATCTGTAGATCACGCTGGACATGACATGATGAGTCGAGCTTCTGAAATCAGCACTGTCTGAAATCAGGGCTAGCGGCGAGTTGATACATCATGTGGCCACTGATGATGGAACAAGTTTTTTTTGAAACGGAGTGTGCATTCGGTTGTGTTGCCATGAGTGCGATGACATCCTGTCCTTTTTGCGGCAACGGTGACAGAGTGACAGCAGCTTTGTGTTTCTGTTTTTTTTACTGCTCTAGCATTAAAGTCCACAACTTGAAACATGATTTCAACATGTGTCTTTGTCTTTTACTGTGACGGTGCGCTCTTTCAATATTATATAGTCGAGTAATCCATGTCAGCATTTTTGTTACGCAGTATACATGCAGCATCTTCGTCACGCACCACATTGGCCTAGAATCTTTCTGAACATATAGTCAACAGTGATAGTTAAGAGTCTTTTGCAACACCGCCGCTTCATGCCGCCGTAATGGATTTTCAAGATGATGTTGTGATGCCTTAAGTCTGAAATCAGTACATCTGAAATCAGCAAGACTAGCACCAATCTGAAATCAGTGCGATCTGAAATCAGTGGTACGGTCGGGCATCCAAAATGCTGTCTACAAATGCGGCCTGGCCGCAGTGTGCGTACTCTTTGGCTGAAGTGCAAGCCTTTTCAAGCATGCTGCGCAAAAAGTGCGAAAAGTCAGTCATTAGAAATCCACGTTTGTACGAGGAGCTTCAGAATCTGCTTAATGCGGCGGCACTTGATTCTCAGCTCGATCAAAATGCTGAGAGAACATCTCGCTCTTCACTTGTGCAGATTGAGGAATGTGACGAAGTTCTTAATGAGCTGCCAGGCATCTTAAACAGTGTGTTTAGAATGAAGGTGGCAAAGGAGAGAGAGGTGAACCAGGCACGGCCGGAGAAGTGCCTCGAGATTGCTAGGGATCGGAGTACTGTGTACTATCACTCTACAATCATCAACGGGAACAGTTGCAACTGTCCGTTCATCTTTGGAGGGGAATCTTGGAAGGAAGCACAGGAGAAAAGCGTCCGAGCAGCTAACAACACGCTCGAGGGAGTTCAGTTACAAAACTGGGTCATGAACAAGCTGCTCGGAGAATCATGCTGGTATCGCGACCGATTGAGTGTCTTGTGCTTGCTCTATAACAAATTTTGCTGCTCTTTGTTTCTATGCGTTCATGCATTTTTTTTTATAGGGTCTCTGAAATCAGTGAAGTCTGAAATCAGGACCGTCTTTGAAATGAGCTACATGTGAAATTAAGACCACGTCATAGGGTTTTACATATGTGTGACATACACGAGCATGGCACGTGCTTCGAGTGAAACTCGAGCAGGGATGAACATTATATGTCTCGTGATATGCATGACTCTCGCTTCATCTGCACTCACCTTATGTGAGGCTTCAACATTTTGATGAACTCCTATTCCTACGAGGAGGCTCACGGCATTTCATTTCACAGTGACCACTGCAGTGCATACGATCCAAAGGATCCAATCACATCTTTATCCATGGTGAACGGATCATTACTCATCATCACCGCAAAGACCGCAAAAAAAAAACTTGACCGCAAGTGGGCCCTCGTGGTGTACCAGCCAGTCAACTCTATGCTGATCATGGGCGGGCATTTCCAGACACAATTCTTGCACGCGGTTCCAACATACCAGGAGATGAAGGAATTGATCAGGTGGGACTCAGGGTCTGAAGTCAAGATCTATGCTGATGAGCCGCACCTGAAGCTCGTTTGGGCAGGGGATTCCAGAGATAGAATGATTGCAGAAGTGCACAGACTCAGTCATCTGAATTTAGGAGAGAAAGAAAATCGTCGATGGAATCTTACACTGAGATGGTGCCGCAGACATCAGTCCCATCACTGTCCAGAGGGCCAAAAGTACAACGAAGAGATTCAGGGGATGATCGCCTCGATCAAATCTACTTCCGCGCAACCCAGCGCCCAAGCTGCAGAGACGGTGAACGCGGATCCAACGAGAGGTCCAGCCTGGGATGCGAAAGCAGCAGAGGAATGCAAGGAGAAATCAATCCGAATGGCCAAAATGCGGAAAACTTTTGATGCCGCCGCTGCAGAAATGTCGGCAAGGCAACAGGATGCACCACCAGAGCCAGAACATCCCGAAAAAACTACAGTGGAACAAACGCAAAGAAAATCAGTTCCTCGTGCTCCTGGAACGCATGGCAGCCATGATCATTCCCGAATCCTTTCAACGCGCGGCCTATGTGTTTACCGGCGACACACCTGCAAGGAAGCTTCGACATGCCGAGCTTCAAACGCATCGCGTTTGAGCTACGCCAACTGGATACACATCTCAAAAATCTTGTGGATGCAAAGACCTTAACAATTCTGGAAGCAGAGTCCCTGCAAAGCTCGGTGCTTGACAAGTACAACTCTTTGATGCGACAACAGGTGCTTCTTGAATTGCTCTGGCTCGACGTTAAAGCTCCAGCCTTTCTGAATTCCGGAGAAATTGTCATCAATGAGAAAGATCCAAAAAAATACTGGCGTCACCTTAGCAAAGTCACCATGACTTTTGATTCATTCAGGCAACTCTTGAAGACAGACCCCATTGCAGAGGAACACCTCGCAACTGATGGATGGCTCTGCTTCGACTTCAAGAACTTTTATGAAGACGTCTCAGTGAAGGAAGGAGAGAAACCGCTGAGACGTACACGACTCGAAGGGCTCTGGTATGTTGAATTCTGGGACGTGTATGGCCTTCTTGACCCTCAACCACATGGACCACCGAGGTTTAGTGTGCGCATGTCAGTCGTCACTTCAGCTTTGCAGTTCTTGATACGCGAGGATATGAAAGCGGAGAGAAGCGACAGCATGTCCCCATGTCAACGGTTGCAGCAGTGGTTCTCTCTTTGGTTGGACCATGTTCAGACTCGTGAACATAGAACTTTATATGGAGACATAAAACCAAAATGCCAGATTGTATTGTGGATGATACTCGAAAACGAGAAAAGGAAGTATGTCTCTATGAGAAAGGAAAGAGGCGAGCAGAAAATGCATGCAGACGCCTCACAGCAGGTACAGAAAATGCATGCAGGCGCTTCACAGGAGGAACACTGGGATGAAGAATGGGGGCAAGATTGGCATGATGATTGGCACACAAATCAGAAGGGACACAAGCAGAGTGGCTGGTATCACCATTCTACTGGAGCTGCTTCGAGTTGGCACAAGCAGAAGAAGAAAGGCAAACGTTAGAAGTCTCCCGTAGTACCCTCTGAAATCAGTACTATCTGAAATCAGGGGTCGTGGAGAATTTACAGCAGCTTTGCAATGTCGAGAAAAAAAGAAAGACACGCAAGCTTTCCCCTGCGTATGACATTGACTACATTCCACAGTTGCTTGCTTATGTATATACTCACGCTTGCTTTACAGAAGTCTATGCATGTACGACGAAACTGTCATGTAGTTTGCATGTTTACAAGTAGGACATTCTCGAATAAAACCACGGCATGAGTATACACTTCTTGTTAAGAAGCGGATCGCGCCTATTCACATGACCATACAACAGAGGAATGGCATTTATGTTGCTATCGCGGAGACTTTTATTCCGTAGAGACGCTCCGTTGCCATGTTAGCTGCGTCTTTCGAAAAAAAAGAGCAGGACGACCCTCTGAAATCAGTACTATCTGAAATCAGGGGTCGTGGAGAATTTACAGCAGCTTTGCAATGTTTAGAAAAAAAAGAAAGGCACGCAAGCTTTCGCCTCCGTATGACATAGAGTACATTCCAGACTTCTTTGCTCATGTATATTCTTGCGCTTGTTTTGCAAAAGTCCATGCATTTACAACGAGGCTGTGATTGGGTTTGCATGTTTACAACAATGACATTGTTCAATGAAAGCAGAGCATGAGTATACACTTCTCATGAAGAAGCGCGTAGTGCTTATTCGCATCACCATACAACAGTGGAATCACATTTATGTTGCTATCGCAGAGACTATTGTTCTGTAGAGACGCTCCGTTGCCATGTTAGCTGCGTCTTTGGAAAAAAAGAACAGGACGACAGAAGCAAGTTCTTGCTTCAAAACGCGTGAAATTTCCCCTATCGAATTTTATTCCCCCATCAGTAAGTTGAGAGTCCCAAACCTCATACACTTGATGTCTTCGCTGCAGTGTGTACCCATGCCATGCAATCGTGTTCACCCACCTCGACTTGAAAGGGTAGGACCTTCGACTTGACAGGTGCTTACCGGCAGTGTGCAGTTCGGCCGGACTTTTACAAACATTCCCACATAATGGTGCTGCACCCGAAGACACAGAAGCTGATGGCATTTCGCATGCGAGCCTTACCGTTTGGTGCGATAAAATCTGTGCATGCTTTTCTTCGTGTGTCGCATAGCTTGTGGTTTCTTTTGGCCAAGGATCTGCGTGTTCTGACAACAAACTACTTTGATGACTTTGTCACGTTGTCACTGGTGGAAGAAGCTCCTTCTGTAAAATCATGTGTGCACCTGTTCTTCAAGATGCTTGGTTGGATGTTTGCAGAATCAGGCCACAAGGCCCCTGACTTCAGCGAGGAGTTTCAAGCGCTTGGTGTGGCTGTTTCAGCAAGGTCAATGCATTGCGGCTCCAAGAGGTTTGGCAACACTGAGTCGAGGCAAACAGAGTTGATCGATACGATCACCAAGGTGCTGTCCACAGGCACCATGTCAAAGGCCTCAGCTTTGAAACTGCGAGGTAGAGTGCAGTTTGCGTCAGCAAACATTTTTGGACGAGTGGCTAGAGCCGAACCGCACTGGCCAGTGTCACCACTCACGCTTACAACGCGAAGAGCTCCAGCCTTGATGATGAAACAAAGTTTGCCCTCAACCACTCTACAACAACATGTTGGCCGAAGGGAAGCCCAGAACGCTTATGGCCTCCGACAATCAGTGTTGGTTCTTTCAAACCGACGCTAGCTCCGAACCTGGAGATTCCTGTGCAACTGCAGGAATGGGGGCAGTCCTCTTCGATCCCGCTGGTGTGCGAAGTTGCGAGGTCTTTGTTTTCAGTGAAGCTGGACAAATCCATTCTGGAAAGGCTGGACCCAGATGGAACAAGGAGCCCGTTGATCTTCGAGTGCGACTTCCTTGCGCTATTTACAGCTTTCTGGACATGGAACAAAGCGATATGTGGCTCTTTGGTGATATATACAGATAACAACGGTGTCAGAAATGTGATGATATCTTGCACCACCCGAAATGCTACAGGGAAGAAATTGCTGATTGCAACCCTTGTGCCTGAGAGGAACAGATGTTTGGCGCCATGGTACAGCAGGGTTGCAACAGATTCGAATACAGCTGACGGACCTTCCAGGTTTGAAAATCAGAAGCTTTTGGATGCAGGTGCAAAGCATGAGACAGTTGACGTCCATGAATGCTGGGATGCTGTCGAAGCCCTAGCCAGAAAATGGGGAGAAGAAGAGGCTCCGTGCAGATCCCATGAGTCAAATTAGTGCGCCAGCCACCTGCACTCATTTTGCACCAGTGTCAACTGATTGCACATGTCAGCGGTATCAATGAGTGAGAACCATGCGGTCATACTTGATAGCGGGTTATCACTCATGGATATGAATGGATGCATTCAAGCTGGCGTGGTTCAAGGTTGCTATGTATCAACAGTCAACTTCATTTCTTCATGTCAACATCAATGTCAACAAGTTCAATGCAACGTCAGAGTTTCAATCTTCTTTTGTGCGATTTGTCGCTGCCCTACCTTGTGCCGCCCTGGCAGCTACATTTCACATTGCTTGTCGTCCACGAGCTCCTCATTTGTGCTTCACATTGCTTGACGCCTTCTTCGTCAAGGAGCTCTCTTGGGTGCCAAACTCACAGCCTGAAGAACAATCTCCGTGCAGATCCCATGAGTCAAAATTAGTGCGCCAGCCACCTGCACTCATTTTGCACCAGTGTCAACTAATTGTACATGTCAGCGGCATCAATGAGTGATCGAAGGAAGTTTGGAAGCTAAACTTCCGACAATATGGAGAGATGGAAATAGCACAGCCAGGAAGAAACTCGGACGTGGAGAAAGTCAGAAGTGAGAAGATAAGAGATGGAGAAAGTCAAAAGAGAGAAGATGCAGGTGCGCGAAAAGGTAGGGAAGTCGCGAAACACTGTGTTTTTCCAGTGTTTTGTGGCCCCGGAGGATCGAAAGGTAGGCTCGCTAAAGCGGCGGGTGCGGAGGGAGCTGGCCAGAGGAGAGATGAAAAATTACACGCCGTTGTGGCGCGAAGCACGTTTGGAAGTAAAAAGTGTCAAGGTACACCGTGCTCGGACCACTTTTGGAATTTGAGATGTGGAAAAAGTGCACGCCGTTGTGGCGCGAAGCACATTTAGAAGTGAAAAGTGGCAAAGCACGTCGGTCTCGGACGACTTTTGGAAGTTGAGCTGTGGAAAAAGTGCACGCCGTTGTGGCGCGAAGCACATTTCCAAGTAAACATGTACAAAGCACTTCAGCTTCGGACGACTTTTGGACGTTCAGATGTCGAAAAAGTGCACGCCTTTGTGGCGCGAAGCACATCTCCAACTAAAAATGTACAAAACACCTCAGCTCCGAGCCGCTTTTGGGAGTTGCGATGTGGAAAAAGTGCACGCCGTTGTGCCGCGAAGCAGATTTTGAGAAAAAATGCTGACATTACCACGTGCTCGGGCCACTTTTGGAGTTGAGAGGTCGAAAAATTGCACACCGTTGTGGCGCCAAACACATTTTGATAAAAAACGTCAAAATTACCACATGTTCGGGCCATTTTTTTGACGATCAGATCGTCCTTTGATGTCGAAAAAGTGCACGCCGTTGTGGCGCGAAGCACATGTGCAAGTCAAAAGTGTTCAAAACTGAGGGTTTTGAGCGACTCTTGATGTGTCAGATGTCGTTTTGTTGTGACAGATAGATGGATATAGAAAAGTTAGTTAGTTAATTAGTTAATTAGTTGGTTAGTTAGTTAGTTAGTTAGTTAGTTAGTTAGTCAGTTAGTTAGTCAGTTAGTTAGTCAGTTAGTTAGTCAGTTAGTTAGTCAGTTAGTTAGTCAGTTAGTTAGTTAGTTAGTTAGTTAGTCAGTTAGTTAGTCAGTTAGTTAGTCAGTTAGTTAGTCAGTTAGTTAGTTAGTTAGTTAGTTAGTTAGTTAGTTAGTTTAGTTAGTTAGTTTGTTAGTTAGTTAGTTAGTTAGTTAGTTAGTTAGTTAGTTTAGTTAGTTAGTTAGTTTAGTTAGTTAGTTAGTTTAGTTAGTTAGTTAGTTTAGTTAGTTAGTTAGTTTAGTTAGTTAGTTAGTTTAGTTAGTTAGTTAGTTTAGTTAGTTAGTTAGTTAGTTAGTTAGTTAGTTAGTTAGTTAGTTAGTTAGTTAGTTAGTTAGTTAGTTAGTTAGTTAGTTAGTTAGTTAGTTAGTTAGTTAGTTAGTTAGTTTAGTTAGTTTAGTTTAGCCCTAGTTGGGGAACGTAGTGTACCAACGGGATTGTTTCAAGTAAACCTTGGTGGGTGGGGGGGACGTCGCTTTACCGCCCCCTTCACGTCCTCGTTGTAGTTCACGGCGTTTACGTGTAAGCGTCTTATCGCTACGTACGTCGTTCCGTTTTCCAGTCTTACCTGGGTATAGAGTTTCGCAATTCGGTTTTACCCGATCGTATCGTTTCACCGCTGCCATCGTGTATAGCGTCGAGAAACCTGGCGTTAAACACAAATCGATTTTACTCCGTTTTGTGCATGTTGAACTGTTTTAGTTTCTCACCTGTTTACTTTGCTTGTATAGTTTCAGTTTGGTTGTTATCCCTTTTTACTGGGACATGTCAATTCATTTCTTTCCACGCAGCTTGGCTGAGAAAATTTCGAACATGTCCGGACGCGTTGCCACTTCGCGCAATGGTGACCACTGGGCTTGGGATCAGCTGACGGCCGATGGTTTTACCCAGACAGAAAAACTGAAAAGGGAGATCACGGTTCCTCACAGGGTCGGCTTCTTGTTCGATACAGAAGCCCAGTGCGCAGAGGTGGTGAAGGGCCTACATGGAAGTGAACACGTTCTCCATGAGGTTCTGGCAGACGCGGAGATCCTCTTCAAGTGGACACAGAAGCATGCCAGAGAGTTCGAGATTGACAAGAGGGAAGAGCGTCGATCAGCACTGAGGTATAGGCTCTATGAGCCCACCCGCACTCCTGCGGCGGATGCCTATGACGAGCTCCTGGCTATGGATACGAAGCTCAAGGCTCGTGTCTCCAAGGCGCAGTATCGCTTGCAGATTTGGCATCCAGGTAGCAGCAAAACAGAACTGGAAAATGCAGCCCGGGACAGGTGGCTCAGCGAGCTTGTCAACTACTTGGATGAGTCAGGGCTGCCAATTGTCAAGATAGCCCGGGAGACCTCGAATCCCCAGGAAATCATGAAGAGGGCCTTTGGCAATAGGAGGATGAAGACGCTCCGCAGCCGAGCACGCACATGGAAACGTGTGCGGGACTGGATGGTCATGTATACAGGTGACCCTTTTCCAAGGGATATTTGCTACATGTTGGAGTACCTGATTTTCTTGGTGCAGGAGGAGGCCTCTCGAGGTCGCCTAGTCGACGTGGCGGCGGCGTTGTCGGTGATGGAAGAGGCTGGACAGGTGGCTCCAGATATGCGGATTTCAAATATGACTGCCTGGACTCAGGGTGTACGCTCACGAGTTGCGGAACTCGAACTGGGCAGGACTATGGTCAAGAAGGCGCCACCAATTTCAGTGGCAATGTTGATCTCCTTGGAGGTTACGGTGGTGAGCGTCGGGATGCCTGAATACCTGAGAGCCATGGCCTGGATTGTGCTTTTATGCACCTGGGCGTGCTTGAGGCTTTCAGACCTGGAGGGATTGGATCCCAGTCGCCTTCTACTGGGAAGCAGAGGTCTCCGTGGGGTACTGCAGAGGACAAAGACCACGGGGCCAGGAAAACAGGTGAAGGAAACAGCAATTTATGTGTCCCGGAAAATTTCCCTAACTGGTCATGACTGGCTTCGTTGCGGATTCGATTTGTGGGAAAGTTTCGGACATAAATCCAGGGACTACTTTGTCTTCTCCACGGACCCGTTGATGGAAGGCCCCATTCGGAAGTTTGCACCGGTTGAGAAGGTTGCTATGTATGTGAGGCAGGTTTTTCTCCTGCTACTGGCACCAGTGAAGAACAGGTTTCAACCCTGGCGGCTCCATGAAGACACCTACATGTTGGACAACTCGGCGATGCTCTATTGGACGGGGCATTCCATGAGGCACTTCCTCCCCACGGTGGCAGCTAGCATAGATATCGGTAAGGAACAACGGGACTATGTGGGCAGATGGCACGTGAATATGCATCAGTCTGCAGACTACGTCCACACCTCCAGGCAGATCGTACAGAAAGTCCAGGAGGCGGTCAACAAGGCCATAGTAGAGGGGAAGCCCGGCTACGACGAGTCGGAATTGATGGAAGACTTCTCGTGCTTCCTGGTGACCAAGGGCCGTATACCGGCAGATTGGATACGGCATCACGCCGTTTGGAAGAAGAATGGGGGTGAGATCATGATCGGTGGTCGATGGCCAACCATGGACGTGGACATCATTGACGATGAGATCTGGGGTGAGCACACCTATGATACAAAGCCGGCGGAATCAGAAAACCGGCAGGAGGACCCGGTCGAGGAGGAGCCTGCAAACTCTTCGACGCCTTTCTTTGTGACGATCAGCAGGCACAGCGGCTTCCGTCGGTTGCACAAGTCAGGGTGTTGTGGAATACACCCATGGGCGTGCCACCGTGTCGAGTACGTGACGCGGGTGAATGAGGACACGGCCGATGCAGTGTGCAAAACTTGTCAGAGAGTCAGCGGAGGCCAAATGGAAGACGCTGGATCGAGCACCTCTGGTTCTTCATCATCTACTGAGGTGGAAAACGGGCCTGCTGAACAGGTAGATGACGGCTATGACCAGCCTGAGCCTTAGATTTGTGCGAAAGGTCAGAAAACAGAGTTTTACCTCTTGCTGCGCTGACCAGTTGTCATTTGTGAGTTGGAGAATCATTGCAGTCTCCGTTTAGAGCGAGTGCAGAGTGGAATTTTAGTGTTGTGTTTCTTGTCGTTGCACTCCACACACGGTGTTACCCGTATATGTGGGCTCAGAGATGTGTCAACCTTTTACGGGGCTTTTACGCCTTCAAACTTTTGGCATTTAACTGCTGGCATCTTGGTTTCATTTTTACATGAGCCTTCAGATCACAACTTCAGTCGGTTTAGTAGGAAGGAACAGATGGTAAATTTCCATTTTCACATTTTCACATCCATCGGCGAATACCGCCATGGCAAATCCGGAGGAAAGAGCCAGGTTCCTGCACAACAATGTGGACGCGGATCTTCAGTATATTCTGCAGGAATCGGGGATTGGCGAGCAGGTGCAATATGACATTTGTCAGCACTACAGAACTATCAAGAGGTTTTCTTCAATTGCAGATGATAGGGCTGGTTTGCGTGCGGCTTTGGAAGCCGATTTCCAGATGCGGCCGGACACGGCAGCAAACAGAGCGGCCATTGCATCAGTTGTTGCTGCGTGGGAATCTTCAAAACATGCCCACGAAGAGGAAATCAAGATCAGACAGGAGTCAAAGCAGCTGGGCACTCACCGCCCATTGCCCCATACAGACAGGGCCGCCATGCTGAGGGCGCTGGAACGAAATCGTGGAGAAGAGGTTGGGGAGCGCGAACAGCCTTCTACAGAGTATATCGCGCTGCTGCTGGAGGAGATAGAACAGGATGAAATTCAAGCACATCCTCTTGACGAAATAACCAGCAGAAAGGACGCTCAGACCCAACAGCTTCAGTCAACCTTGGATCCGTCCGGTCGGGTCCGAATTACGCGCCAGCGGCAGAAGGGAAAGATGCCCACCAACACCGAGGAGCTCCGATCGAAGTTGAAGCTGGAAGCCAACTCTTGGCTCATGGTCGCTTCCAAAATGCGCAACAAAGCGTATCTTCGAAACTTGGAGATGCGCCACTTCGAGCAGTATGTGAACTTCCTGTTGGGAGAGAAATGTTACAACATGAAGGTGCCGTCAGCCACAGGTGAAAAGACGGCTCTGCAGCCACCGTGGCACATATTGCTGGATTACGAGTATGAGTTGAGAAGTTCAGCCTTCAAAAAGGCGAGGAAGGACGGTCAAGAGTTGGGGACGGCATTGCTGGAGGCGACACGGGACTCCGAGCTCAAGGAGTTACACTTTCACATCCCCAATTACATTCGCAGGCATGCAGCGACCGAACAAGATGGGGCGCTGGGAACAGGCTGCGCCTTCCAGCCCAGCCCCATACAGCAACCAAGGAAAAGGGCCTGGTGGAAAGTCGAAGCCTGGCAAGGGCAAGAAGGGCAAAGGTGGCAAGTATCAGACCACCTACTTGCCGGGAACCCGTCTGGAATTGATCACCCACACTCCAGATGGCCAAGAGGTTTGCTATAAGTACAACATGAAGGGGAAGAAATGTGATGGGAAGTGTGGTCGGGCACATTTGTCGTGTCAAAGGATGTGGACAGCAGCATCCGGCTAGCGAGCACCCGACAGATATCTGACCATCGAAGGGACACCAGCAGTCTCACAGCGAAGGCGCCAGTCAGCATTTTGCAGATTCTACAGGTGCCCCAGCTTTTGTTTCACAACGTCCATTAAAGGTGGTTTACATTTTCGCAGGACATCGCCGAAGAGCCGATGTTAGGGAGCACCTTGAAGCTCTGGCCGCAAAACATGGGTTTCACTTGCAGATGCATGAAGTTGATTTAGTTAGGGGCGAGGACCAGGACGTGCTGGATGAGACATATTGGGATGAACTTTTACGTTTCATTCGAGAGTTTAAACCATTCTGCATCATCGCGACGCCACCTTGCTCAACATACAGCCGCGCGAGGCACTTGTACAAGAAGTTTCCTGGGCCTAGACCGATACGGTCCAGAGAACACCCCGCTGGTTTTCCATGGCTTCCGCAGGACAAATGGCTGAAAGCCCAGCAAGGCACACAACTGGCAGAGAAAGCTTGGATTCTCTGTGAGCTTGCAAGTGATATCGGCTCACACTACCTGTCAGAGTTCCCGGAAGACTTGGGGACTACCGACACGGGCACTCCCGCGTCTTTGTGGCAGATGCCGCAATTTGAACAGGCCTTGCTACGGAAAGGTATGCGCACCTTTGCATTGTTTCAGTGTGAATACGGAGCAGCCTCAGCCAAACCAACTCG
>NW_027332314.1:0-38344 GCF_958299795.1 Porites lutea | reverse complement strand
TGGTGCACAAGGTGTAAAAAGAATAGAAGCAGGTCGATTGAATTTACTTTTGGTCTTTGGGTGATTTGGGGTGCTTAACTTCAAGGTAAGAGTCAAAGGGATCATCTC
The DNA here is from genome assembly GCF_958299795.1 of Porites lutea. Taxonomy (NCBI): domain Eukaryota; kingdom Metazoa; phylum Cnidaria; class Anthozoa; order Scleractinia; family Poritidae; genus Porites; species Porites lutea. Next base: position 38,236 of record NW_027332314.1, on the reverse strand, counting down.
AACTGGCACTCATGCTGATGAGGAAAAGTCATGAAGTGAAGGGTCAGTCCAACTACAACAGACAGGAATGGCCATGGTTCTTCCACCACATAAAGTCTCAATGGCCAAGAATTGCTGGGAGCAAAGGCGCAATGGCCTTTACAGGGCAACCTCCTCCTGTCCCGGAAAACTCCCAAATCTCCAAGACCTGACCCATGTTTCATCATGTTTCACCGCCGGCTGGTCGCAACAAAACCAAATAGTCCATGACTTCCAAACACTTTTCAACAACAACTTTCGTGAATCGGTGATAAACAAACTTTACATATACCTTTACAGATACCTTTGTAATCTTTATATACTCTATTTGAATATCAGAGGAAAACACAGACACATTCCCTTCACTTCCACGGTGGTCGCATTGGTCGAAACCGAGGCGCGAGGCGCTTCAGGGCCGTACTCTCCTGCACGGCCAACTTCATAGCCGCCTCAACGGCCTGCGAAAGGAAGCAAGACATTGGGATGGGTATTACCCCACTCTTCACAGAGGTGTACTGTTACAGTACCAGTACTATTCAATAGAATTCAATATGATGTACTATTGGGGTATGATTCATATGTACTGTACCATATATACATTAATGTTTATGTACCCGTTAAGAGAGGTATAAGATAGATATCGATGTACTATTATCAACATCTATGAAAGGTAAACAGAGGTATAAGATAGTTATTGCCACTACTTATTCACAGGTAGTTGTGTGTATAACAACATGAACAGATAGGTAACCCACGAACAAAATGGTGGTAATACCTCTGTCGATAGGTGTTCATCCACTATTATACAATGGTGGTAAATCATCTATTGACGGTGGGAATACCTCTGTCAATAGTAAGTCACTGTTGTTAATGTTGGGTAGTAATAATCAATTGATTGGTTTAAGGGAAAAATTACAGGAAAATCCCATATGTCATGGGAAAATCTATGGTTTCCTGTAGATGTTCCCTTAAGTCAACCCATTGAAATAAGCCACCATTTGTTACCATAAGATGATTAATACCCACTATGAAAAAATACAGGTAATGTTGTTTGCGTTTTATTACCAATTATTACCCTTATAATCATCATACATTACCCACTTTGGGCAAGTTACTAACAGAGGTATAAAATGCTTGGTATACCCACTATCAAAAAAAAAGTCTTATAATGTCTTATACCTTTGTTCAACAATAATCATGACCTTCTTGATCGTGCTGTCTTTCAACAACATGAATACACAGGGAACAAACAACATCAACAAACATCAACGAATTAGGTCTGTGCGAGAGGGGACAGACACACACACACAAACTAATTAGTTATAAGTGTCAATTGCATACCTTAGTTTCCGCATTCTGCTTTCTGCAGATGTCGCCGTGAAAACCTGGGATGTCTACAAACATGGGGGAAATCCAGAAGACAAGATAAGAGCAAACTTGGGTCTTGCAGGAACCCACAAAAAGCGGCTTTAATTTCAGGCGATGTTCCAGTCGTGAGTCGCGGTTTCTATTCGTGTTTCTCACTTTCTGAATGCTAAGTGACAAATAAGGGTATAACTGGTATAACCATGTATAACCACCCATCGTACCGTCAAACTGTTCAATCCAATTCCATGTTTTGGACGTTGCTTCCTGTCTGCACTCTCTTGCAGCTTACTTCTGCGTAGGATATGATGTGAAATGTCTCCAGATTTCTCCCGGATCTCCTGGTAAAGTTGCCCCCTTTTTTGGTGAAAACACTTAGTTGATGTTTTACCTGTTTTACCTGGTTGGTGGTTTGAACCCCTCTGAAAAATATTAGTCAATTGGGATGATTATTCCCAATGTATGGGAAAATAAAACATGTTCCAAACCACCAATCAGCTACCTTTTACAATCTGTTTACTCAACAGTCAGCACATGTCAGCACTTGCCGGGGCAGCGAAACAGACGCTAAGATCAACCAAATTGAAGAATCCACCACTTGGGGGACAAAGCTCACTGGAAATACATGGAAATACCATGAAAAGTCTTGAAATACCATGGAAATCCCATACAACAAAGAGGGAAACAAAGATAAGACTGCAACATGATGGATTTTCCAGGCCGTCTGATCAAACCTTGCCCCATCAAGGGCCTCCTCGGGTCTCGACATGGCTGGCAAATTTCGGGTGAGACGAGCAGCCCGCCGGCACAAGTTGCCAACAGAGCTACTGGATTCTGACTTAGTCGCTGATGATGCATGATTTTCTGGACTCATTTATAAAAGACTTATAAAAGACTAAATACGTTCATTATGTTTATCACCTATCTTTCTCTATTCTACAAATGCAACACAATGAAGCTGTATGAATGATACCTAAGATGCATTTGCAGCTGCATCTGTGTTTTCCCATTGAACAGGCCTTCAGCTGAAGAAAAAAACGTCGCCAAAGTTGCTCGATCCAAGCTGCAGAGCTCAACAATAAAACCAACGGGAGATGATCATTTTCCTGTAGTTTCACTTTCCGGGAAAGGTTTTTCAGCTATATGATCTATCTATCTATCTATCTATCTATCTATCTATCTATCTATCTATCTATCTATCTATCTATCTATCTATACTAGGTCTAGATGAGATAGGACTTAGCAGTTCCAGAGAGTAAGGTCATCCATGGGGTTCAGTCCTAACTCATGTGCTTGCAATTTGCAAGTTAGATTTGTGTACTGCTCCCAGAAAAGATGTGCTAGGAGTCAGGCTGGTCTCTGATTCCTATCTCATGTGGCTGGCACTAGCCCCACTACCACTCATAAGGAACTAAAAGTTAGGCAGCTTGCTCACTTTAAAACATAGGTTAGACCACATAAGCCCCACCACATGAGTTAGGAATAAATCTGCAAGTCAAGTTGTTGCAAATCATATCTCTAGTGTTATAAGCACAAACATATTTTTGAATATCACTGCTTAAAGAAAATGAGTTAGGACTTTCACTCATATGTGATCAGTTTGCTTCCTACCTCATGTGCAACTCCAGGCACTACATTGCTTGTGAATATGCCACAAAAAATGAATTGAGTTAGAACTTAAAAGCTTTAATTTCCTAATAAACTCGTCTAGATATGAAATTTACATACATATTGAGTATAAATAAATTAGATATATACATATAATCAAAAACATGACATTTCAATTTTACATATATACATATACAAACACATACACATACATATCTATATACATATATTCAAATTCATTCGTATATATTAAGGAAACCAACATGAGTTACGACTTACAAAAAAAACAGACAAAGTCTTTATATAATCGAAATCATTCGTATATATTCAGGAAATTCACATGAGTTAGGAGTTAGAAACTCACATTTTATGGGAATACATTTGTATATATTCGAAAAAAAAAACTAGACCAATACATTCGTATATATTCGAATTCATTCGTATGTATTCAGAAAAACCGACATGAGTTAGGAGTTAGAAGCTCACATTTTATGGGAATTCATTCGTATATATTCGAGAAAAACAACAAACCAATACTTTCGTATATAAATTCGAATTCATTCTTTATATGTATTCAGGAAACCGACATGAGTTAGGAGTTAGAAGCTCACATTTTATGGGAATTCATTCGTATATATTCGAGAAACAAAAACAAACCAATACTTTCGTATATATTCGAATTCATTCGTATATATTCGAAAAAAAAATATTTTCGTATATATATAAATATATATATATATTCGAATTCATTCGTATATATTCGAGAAAAAAACAGACCAATACTTTCGTATGTATTCGACTTCATTCGTATGTATTCAGGAAACCGGCATGAGTTAGGAGTTAGAAGCTCAAATTTTATGGGAATTCATTCGTATATATTCGAGAAACAAAAACAAACCAATATTTTCGTATATTTTCGAATTCATTCGTATATATATATTCCAAAAAAAAAGATCAATACTTTCGTATATATTGGAATTCATTCGTATATATTCGAGGAAAAAACACACCAATACCTTCGTATATATTCGAATTCATTCGTATATATTCGAAAAAAAAAACAGACCAATAGATTTCGTATATATTCGGATTCATTCGTATATATTCGAGAAAAAAAACAGACCAATACTTTCGTATATATTCGAATTCATTCGTATATATTCGAAAAAAAAAACAGACCAATACTTTCGTATATATTCGAATTCATTCGTATCTATTCGAGCAAAAAACAATACTTTCGTATATATTCGAATTCATTCGTATGTATTCAGGAAACCGACATGAATTGAGTTATAAATAAGCCCAAATTTTATGGGAGATCATTCGTATATATTCGAAAAAAATACGTTCGTATATATTCGAATTCATTCGTATGTATTCAGGAAACTGACATATAAGAGTTAGAAATTTATGGGAATTCATTCGTATATATTCGAAAAAAAAACAAACCAATACTTTCGTATATATTCGAATTCATTCGTATATATTCGAAAAAAACATACCAATACTTAAAATTTCGTATTTATTCGACTTCATTCGTATATATTCGAGAAAAAAAAACTGACCAATACTTTTGTATATATTCGAATTCATTCGTATATATTCGAAAAAAAAAAACAGACCAATACTTTCGTATATATTCGAATTCGTTCGTATATATTCGAAAAAAAAACAGTTCTTCTATATTGGAATTCATTCGTATATATTCGAGAAAAAAAACAGACCAATACTTTCGTATATATTCGAATTCATTCGTATATATTCGAAAAAAAACAGACCAATACTTTCGTATATATTCGAATTCATTCGTATGTATTCAGGAAACTGACATGAGTTAGGAGTTAGAAGCTCAAATTTCATGGGAATTGACTCGTATATATTTGGAAAAAAAAAGAACAATACTTTCGTATATATTCGAATTCATTCGTATGTATTCAGGAAACCGACATGAGTTAGGAGTTAGAAGCTCACATTTTATGGGAATTCATTCGTATATATTCGAAACAAAAAACCCAAACCAATACTTTCGTATATATTCGAATTCATTCGTATATATTCGGAAAAAAAAACAGACCAATACTTTCGTATATATTCGAATTCATTCGTATATATTTGAAAAAAAACATACCAATAATACTTAAAACATCTTAAAACTTAAAATTTCGTATATATTCGAATTCATCCGTATATATTCGGAAAAAAAAACCTGACCAATACTTTTGTATATATTCGAATTCATTCGTATTTATTCGAGTCGAGAGAAAAAAACAGACAAATACTTTCTTATATATTCGAATTCATTCGTATGTATTCAGGAAACCGACATGAGTTAGGAGTTAGAAGCTCAAATTTTATGGAAATTCATTCGTATATATTCGAAAAAAACACTACTTTCCTATATATACGAATTCATTCGTATGTATTCAGACAAAACGACATGAGTTAGGAGTTAGAAGCTCACATTTTATGGGAATTCATTCGTATATATTCGAGAAAAAAAACAGACCAATACTTTCGTATATATTCGAATTCATTCGTATATATTCGAAAAAAACATACCAATACTTAAAATTTCGTATTTATTCGACTTCATTCGTATATATTCGAGAAAAAAAACTGACCAATACTTTTGTATATATTCGAATTCATTCGTATATATTCGAAAAAAAAACAGACCAATACTTTCGTATATATTCGAATTCGTTCGTATGTATCCAGGAAACCGACATGAGTTAGGAGTTAGAAGCTCAAATTTTACGGGAATTCATTCGTATTTAATTCGAAAAAAAACCAGACTAATACTTTCGTATATATAAGAATTCATTCGTATGTATTCAGACAAAACGACATGAGTTAGGAGTTAGAAGCTCACATTTTATGGGAATTCATTCGTATATATTCGAAAAAAAAAACAGACCAATACTTTCGTATATATTCGAATTCATTCGTATATATTCGAGAAAAAAAAACAATCCAATACTTTCGTATATATTCGAATTCATTCGTATATATTCGAATTCATTCGTATATATTCGAGAAAAAAAACAGACCAATACGTATATTCGAATTCATTCGTATATTTTCGCAAAAAAAAAAAACATACTTTCGTATTTATTCGAATTCATTCGTATGTATCCAGGAAACCGACATGAGTTAGGAGTTAGAAGCTCAAATTTTACGGGAATTCATTCGTATTTAATTCGAAAAAAAGCAGACTAATACTTTCGTATATATTCGAATTCATTCGTATGTATTCAGAAAAACCGACATGAGTTAGGAGTTAGAAGCTCACATTTTATGGGAATTCATTCGTAAATATTCGAAAAAAAAAACAGACCAATACTTTCGTATATAAATATTCGAATTCATACTTATGTATTCGAGAAAAAAAACAATACTTTCGTATATATTCGAATTCATTCCTATATCTTCGAGAAAAAAAACCAGACCAATACTTTCGTATATATTCGAATTCATTCGTGTCTATTCGTATATATTCGAATTCATTGGTGTATAATTTGGAAAAAAAAACAAACCAATATTTTCGTACATATTCGAATTCATTCGTATATATTCGAAAAAAAACCTGACCAATACTTTCGTATATATTCGAATTCATTCGTATATATTCGAAAAAAAAAACAGACCAATATACTTTCGTATATATTCGAATTCGTTCGTGTATATATTCGAGAAAAAAAACAAGAGTTAGGAGTTAGAAGCTCAAATTTTATGGGAATTCATTCGTATATATTCGGGAAAAAAAAACAATACTTTCTTATATATTCGAACTCATTCGTATGTATTGAGGAAACCGACATGAGTTAGGAGTTAGAAGCTCAAATTTTATGGGAATTCATTCGTATATATTCGAGAAAAAAAACAGACCAATACTTTCGTAGATATTCGTGTGATTTCGTGTGTATTCAGGAACCGCACATGAGTTAGGACTTAACAGATTAAATTTTCTTCTAATTCACTTGTTTTTAATTGAATTTGTTCATTTGAAGAAAAAATGAAAGACAGATGACAAAGCCGGCGCTGTGGCTCTGCAAGTTGAGCCCGGTTGAACCAAATGGCTCATGCGTATCCTTTGTATACGCGGATGAGTTAGGATTATGGCAAATTAAACCAAAACCTAAGTCCTAGGTCATGTGCCATTTTCTTTGCTTAAAATGGCCTTGATCCACTACATGAGATAGGATTTAACAATCTGCATTACTCATCTGTATCCTATCTCATGTTTCATTGTCAGATGCTCCCATGAGGCTTCAAGCAGTTGCCATAGCTGCTACAGCTACGTGAGTTAGGACTTGGCCAATATTGGCCAAGCGACTCCTATCTCATATAGGTCAATTGCTCAAAACCTATGAAATTTGATCATGATTGTTATGTGTTTTCATGTATTTTTGAATTCAAAAATCCATACAAACCATCATGAGTTAGGAGTTATCTATACATTTGCCATCAAAAAAACAAATTTCCTTATGAGATAGGAAATCCAAATTTCAGCATCGTCCGAAGACTCCTAGGTCATCTCCACCTAGTATATCTATCTATCTATCTATCTATCTATCTATCTATCTATCTATCTATCTATCTATCTATCTATCTATCTATCTATCTATCTATCTATATATGATTTATATGATACCATTGGATACCATTGATACATATTGATACTATGTATACTTCCGTATCTTGTTCTTGAAGCGAACAAACTCGGGCCATTGAAGCATGTTGAACTGCCATGTCAAGTTCCAAGTTGCAATGGGTTCCACCAGATTTGTTGGGGCGTGGCAGCGCCCCAAATGCCTCACCGCCTCACCACCCTGCAAAAACCCTGGCTGGATTGTGTCCCAACCATCTTAACAAATCACTGCGGTGGACACAATACCATGTTTAACAATGTTGTCTCTTTGAACAAAAAGGCATGTGACACCACGAACTATACTAGAATTACTAGAACATACGAAAAAAATAAAACTCCATGTGCCAAACCCACAAGTGGGGTTCTGACTGAACATACTGACCGTTTCCCCTGAGCCCCGAGACGGGATTCTCTTCCGGGTCAAAGGCCAACTGGCGTCCCGCTGTGCGAAAAGGTTGTGTTGCTATGGTTGGATGCCAGCAAGATCCAGCGGTCTGCCTAGTACCCTCTTGTAATTCAACATAGCAGTTGAACATGTCCATTTATAGTGGATGTTCCCGTTAAAAATTGTGATTTTCTTCCACACCTATGTTAAATTATCAGAGGGTACTGCTGGTGGATAGTTGATATATTTAAATAACCAATTTAAAATGGTAATTGTCCACAGTTGTGGCAGTTTACCAAAAGGTAGCCAAGATTGCAAGATACATCAAGATACAATCTGATTGACAGAACTGTCAGTCCCTGCAAAGTTTTGGACATCCAAATGGCTGGTTGAATGGCTTCCCAAATTCTGCCAAAGTTTCCATACATAACATGATATGTACAGTATACAGTATAGTGTAAATCATATTCTAGTGGTAAATCATCCATTTTTAGTGGTACATATTCCCCACATATCCCCACATCATCCTCAAATCTTTGGCCTCGAAGGGGATGTAGAGCACATCCCAGGAGATGAGAAAAAACCCCACGAAGTCCCAAACTCGGTTGGATGGACATGTTGCAGGAAACTCTTACATTGGTGGTTAAAGAATATAGTATTTCCATGTATTTCCTGTGTTTTTTCCAGCTTTTCCTTCAAGAAATGTACTTCACTAAAGCTTCCATTGCCATGTTCATGTGCCAAAGGGGTTGTTGTAAAATTCCTACATCTTCCAACTGGTGGCTCGCGGCTTGGACCCGGACCTAATCGCACTGTGCTGTTTGGATTCATTGGAAGCCTCCGAATCGGCGGCAATTTCTTGGATCGAGGGTCCATGACTCTATGAGTGGTTATTTGGTTCTGAGATTGCAAACACGTGCAAGAAATATGTGTATATATATATGTATATACATGTGTATATATATATATATATATATTCATATATGTACATCAATTATTATACATATACAATGAATTATACATATATAATGAATTATACATATATAATGAATTATACATATACAATAAATTGAACATATATAATCGAAGGAAGTTTGGAAGCTAAACTTCCGACAATATGGAGAGATGAAAATGCAGTGCAGCTCAGCAGAAGCTCAGAGATGGAGAAAGTCAGAAGAGAGAAGATGCAGGTGCGCGAAAAGGTAGGAAAGTCGCGAAACACTGTGTTTTTCCAGTGTGTTGTGGCTCCGGAGGGTCGAAAAGTAGGCTCGCTAAAGCGGCGGGTGCGGAGACATCTGGGCAGATGAGATATGAAAAATTGCACGCCGTTGTGGCGCGAAGCACATTTTGAAGTCAAAAGTGGCAAAACACACCATTCTCAGACCACCTTTGGAAGTTGAGATGTGGAAAAAGTGCACGCCGTTGTGGCGCGAAGCACATTTGGAAGTAAAAATGTGCAAAACACGTCAGCTTCGGAGCACTTTTGGAAGTTGAGATGTGGAAAAAGTGCACGCCGTTGTGGCGCGAAGCACATTTGGAAGTAAAAAGTGGCAAAACACACCATGTTCGGACCACTTTTGGAAGTTGAGATGTGGAAAAAGTGCACGCTGTTGTGGCGCCAAGCACATTTGGAAGTCAAAAGTCGCAAAACACCTGGGTCTCGGACCACTTTTGGACGTTGCGATGTCGAAAAAGTGCACGCCGTTGTGGCGCGAAGCACATTTTGAAGTAAAAAGTGTCAAAAACACCAGGTGTTCGGAGTCGGAGCACTTTTGGAGGATCCGATAGCCATTCGATGTCGAAAAAGTACACACCGTTGTGGCGCGAAGCACATTTCCAAGTCAAAAGTGTCAAAAACTGCGGGTTTTGGGACACTTTTTGATGATTCGATGTACTACAACAACAACAACAACAACAACAACAACAACAACAACAACAACAACAACAACTACAACTACAACAACTACAACAACTACAGCTACAGCTACAGCTACAACTACTACAACTACAACTACAACTACAACAACAACAACAACAACAACAACTACAACAACTACAACAACTACAACAACAACAACCACTACTACTACAACTACAACAACAACAACAACAACAACTACTACTACTACTACTACTACAACTACTACTACTACTACTACTACTACTACTACTACAACTACAACTACTACTACAACAACTACAACAACTACAGCAACTACAACTACAACAACTACAACAACTACAACTACAACAACTACTGAATACTACAACTACTACAACTACAACAACTACTACCACTACAACTACTACAACCACTACAACTACTACAACTACAACAACTACAACAACTACAATTACAACTACAATTACAACTCCACTGCGCTGCCTCCAGCTGCTTGTCGGTCCATTGGTTCATTCGCTCTGCCATCCATCATTCACAACAACCAACCTCCTATAGGTTTCCTCTCTTTGAAACTTCCGCCACCGCCTTGTGCGGTACATACTGGTAAATCAACCATAATATTTGTTTTTATATATATATATACATACAAAAAATATTCTATATATATATATATATGTATATATAATATATAACACATCAATCAACTCTTGACGGGAACATAAACCATTCGAGTCATGAGTGGCAAATGCAAATGTTCGTGCGTTTGCCGAGAAAAAAACATCAAAAAAGCGGAGACTGACACAAAACTATACAAGACTCATCCCAAGCGCTAGAAACAAACTGTATCTCTTTGCTTCACAACTTTCACCCATGACTCGTGGGACCTCGATCCCACACCCCAACCTGATCCTCTTGATGGCACTCCACATCTGCTCCAAATAAGTGGCCTTCAGCGGTTCAGGGAGTGTGGCCTCTGGGAGTGTTTTGCTAGAAGCCTGGGGATAAGCAAGATTTGAACTCTTTTTGGAGAGCTTTGGGTAAACAGTGTCTTCCTTTACATTTACTCGCTAAAACTTGTTCTGGGCCTCCGAATGGTAGATTCTCTTTCTGAGGGCTGCTTTCATCATGGCTAGTTTCCCTCCCTTACATAAAGGACCCATTGGCAGTCCCGCCGCTGACTCCCGTCGATGATTTGCGGGTATATATTTATACAACAGGTACATCCATCAATCTGGGAATACCCAGATTACCCCAATCACATCAAGAATCTGAACAAGGTGTCCAAAGTTTGAAGCCCCAACGCTTTAGGCCATTTCTATTGCTACAACATGAAGACCTTTGAAGACCGAAGACCTATCCCCACTCAGACGCTGGGCGAAAATCGGCCCACCTGGTGTCTCAACACGTTCCGTTCCATCATGCCCATGCGCATCTCCAGTTCACCTGGTTGGGATGGTGGAACTCTGTGAAAACGGGATGAAAAGGGTCCCCCAAAAAAAGGTGAGTGCTGCGGATCTGCGGAAAACAAACTGATCTTGCGGTACCCCAAATCTTTCGATACACCCCAAATCAAACATCAATCAATTCGGAATGTATCGTCCCAAAGGCAGGGTTTTCCGGCGCTTTTCGAGTGTGTGAAGCTGGGTTGGGTGAAACCGAGAGTTTGGAGTACCAAGATCCAATGGTTTTCCCCTTCACAGCCTGCACAATTGGATTTCAAGATATTTCAAGAGTCTCCAGGTGTCAAATACTGGTATATGAAATAGTACTATTTGATCCTATCTGAATGATTCTAATGTTGGTATTTCACCTGAACATTATATTTCATCCTATCTGAATGATTCTAATGTTGGTATAGCAATGTCATAAACCATCCCCCATTCAGAAAACCATTTTTGTGGGTGGTATGTTCACCATCAAAAATATGGGTTTATGGCATTGCTATACCCACATGACTAGATTTGACTCGGTGCCAATCCCAAGAACATGACCCAATGCGTCTCCCACAGGTTTTCACTGCAGCGCAGGCACCACTGTGGTTGGAGTTGGACACCTTGTCCAAGCGCGAATCCTTGTGACCTCAGATAGCTTCTCCCATGTTTTTTTGGCTTATGGTCATCTAAAACCATTTGTTGTGTGGTTATGGTTACACTATGTCACATTATCATGTTTCAAAAAAGATGGATCCCATGATATATGATTATAATAACTATAATAATGGTAATATATCTCATATCACGCGAATCCTTATAATGGATATCCAGATTGCCATGGATGGATTCATGGACATTCATGGCCAATCCCTTGTGGGATTGTGGGAAATAAGGCATACTTCTCGCCGTGGCATCTCACCAAGCAACCTGTTGGCGGATGCTACTATCGAGCAATTCCGAGCACCAGGCATGTCCCTTTCAAACATTGTACCAGTAAAGCCATGTAGAACTGTCAAACCCAGTTCAAAGCCTAGTTTTGAATGGTTCAATTTGTTTTTGAATGGTTCAATTAGATTTGGCGTAGTGTCACCACGAGCATCATCGAAATTACCAAGATCTATGATCTTGTCGTGGTCCGTATCAATATCACCATTATGACCATTATGATTACATATGATTACACACATTACAGTACTATCAAATGTCACTGAAATTGAACAAATATGAAATCATATCACTGGTAAGTCGCTATCATTCTCAATCCTATGAACTGAATACCTATGAATATTGCTCTTATTACATCTTAAATGTTATCCCGTTCTAATGTACTATGATCGTATGACTATGGCGGCACAAAGCTGGGGACATCATCTATCACAGAGGAAGGAACTAATAGGGATGGTCTTGAACATCAGCGGAATATTCTTGTACGATTAATGGACCATCACTTGATCATTCGCGGAATTGCTTTTGGACTATCAATTAGTATCAATTCATGTCAAATCAGTGTTGATCTATTGTATCATTGAACTATTAATGAACTGGTCAACTATAAACTAATGAAATATTCATCAACATTGAACTCGTGACATATTCATCAACTAATGATCCACTAATGACCATTCCAAGGGACGCCACTGTTGGCTCAGGCGAAAGTTCACCGAGTCAGGGGAAGTGGAGGGATCCCTGGCTGTGTCCACCACCTGGGACGCTTGGCAAATCATGGGTTTACCAGAAATTCATGGGAAAAAAACATGAAACACCTGGGAAAAATGGAGCGCTTACATGGGTTTCACCAGATATGTTGGCCTAAAATGTATGGTTTGAGATGGTTCACCATGATTTTTTGCCAAAAATGAATGGTTGACATTGGTTGACCGCAAAAACTGGTTAAAACATGGGTGGTTTACCAAGGATTTGGTTTGAAAAAAACAATAACACTGCCAAACATTGATGACTTACATTATCTTACATTGATTTACCGCACTAGCGTTGGTTGAATTCAACCAATCTCACTAATCAGGTGAGTTTGGATGGCGAACAATGACTTTGGATGGCGAACAATCATGAATGATGAATAATCGAAAATGGCTCAGAGCTCTGGTCACCGCAATCTAAGTTTGACCTATACTCACCCAACAATAATACGGCCACATGGGGGGTTCCTTCACGTACAAGCAATGGGTGACTCTCCAACTCCTCAACAATCAAAGCTTGCAGTTTCTCTTCTTGATCAATTCTTCATGGTTCTGACCCTCCACCTCAAAAAGTGAACATGTTAAATCAGAATAAATTAGATATATACTGTATGTATACACATACATACATACATTACATGACATGACATGACATGACATGACATTACATTACATTACAGTACATTACATTAATTTACATTACATTACATTACATTACATTACATTGCATTGCATTGCATTGCATTGCATTGCATTGCATTGCATTGCATTGCATTCCATTACATTACATTACATTACATTACATACGTACATACATACATACATACATACATACATACATACATACATAGATGGTTGGGAGGCTCTAAGTAGCTCCTTGGCTCCCCATTGAATAAGTAAAATATATAATATGGATACCCCAAACGCTCCGTAGAGACCTCCAACACTTGGACCCTTGGAGCCAGGCGGAATCACGACAGGAGTTGGACATGCTGGTCTCGAAGAGCGGGGCTTCGGATTGGATCTGGCATATCGTCACTGGAACCGTTGTGAATGGGACAACCCAAACAGATTACGAACAATAAAAGCAAACTATTGGGTACACCGGGGCATGAGGGAAAAACCATATCATATTTCCCCATTTGAATAACACACATTCAAACAATAATATACAAATAAGAATATGAATATTATGAATTGTTTGAATTTGCCACTCATGATTCGGGGGATGATCATCCCACTTGTCATTGGTCTATAGGCTACCACCCGACCTGAAATGTGGAATACCCGAAGATTCATATATCAACGCTTGAGCAATCTACAGTCCTTCTGAGTCACTTCTGAGGAAAAAATATCATTTCATTCATTCTGCTTTATTCCCATATTGATGTTTTGTTTGAAGCTCGCTTCCTTTGCATCATCGGCTGTGCCATGAAAGCTTCTGAGAAAAAGATCCCAACATAGGAAATTTGTTTGCAAACATATTCATGCAACAAACATCCCAGCCACAAAACCGCAGCAATTTCTTCCTAGCCGACCAAGCTGTTGCTCATGTTGCTCTCTTTCTGTGAGCACTTAATGAGCCACCCCTTCCTTTCAATCAAAACAATGGACGAGGATGTTGCTCAACCATCGAGCATCAGCCCGAGTAGCTCTGTGCAGAGACGAAACTTTGCATCGCCGCTTCAAAAGCTCAAGAGGTCGTGGCTCAGAAGGTCTAGAGGTGCAAATGATCTGGTTGGCAGTTCCCATCGCAAGACTATGCCCTTGGATCTAGTTTGCAAAATTCAACTGGAAATTGCGATATAATGCGATATATCATATCTGCAACCGCCTACCAGTGACGCATTTCTTCAAATGACATACGCTTCGCCACAATCCCATGTTTCGTTCACCGGGCCGATGTGATGCAATGTTGCACCAAGGCAATGATGCAAATGCCACGCATCACCAACAAACCCAAAAAGTCGCTCACAATGAGTCCAGGGATACGCTTGTCGGACTCTCCTGAACCGTATCCGTAGGAGAACATGAACTTTCCTGGCAACGCTTCCGGCCCCAATGAATCAAAGATAATCAAAGCGTACCATCCGTTGCTATGAAATGGACAGAAAACACAATGTCCATGATGTCCAATTGCAAAATGATGTTGAACATCCCATGTTGCATTTCAGATTGGATCTCCGAGGCAAAATCAAGTAATGGAGTTCAGCAAAAGAAGATAAGCCCCAAGTTTGGAGGGTCATTGCTCCACACTATTTTGCATGGTCCAAAAACTCCCGCCAATGCTCCTGCGATCCCCTCTCCCATCTTGATCGCAGGGATGGATGTTCTACATCCAAAAATCATGCTCCAGAAAATTGGGATAGCATACATACCATGGATTCTGTCCATTGACCCTCTGGTAATTTAACATAGCTATTGAACATGACCATATTTATAGTGGGTTTTCCCATTAAGAGCATGGTGGTATTTTCCAGTTCCCTACGTTAAAGTCATTCCCGGAAAATACCCAGCTCCCCAGCATCCAGGCATCCAATGGTATATGGCACACAGAGCAGCACACAGGTGCCGGTCTTCCCCAGAGCCACCAGGGCCACCGCGTGGATGATGAACACCGGCAGCCACTCCACGACGTTTTCGAAGGCACGGAGCTTGTAGAGGAACAGCATGCCTTGGTGGCACGGGCAACCGGCAACCGGCAGTTGAAGCTCAGCTTGGGCTGAAAAGAAATGGCGAAAACATGCGAAAACGCGGTTATTCCACTGGTGATTGTCAGTGAAATCATCTTCCTTGTGCAAAATGGCCGTTGGTTTCTGGTTGTACTGGATGGAAGTTGAATAGTTGGTGGGTGACAACCCAGAAAATAATCATGAGGATGTCTTGGGACAACCCAGAGTCCATTTCAGTTCTCAACCCAGCTATGTTGATTTAAAGGTACAAGTTCGCTACGGCGTGGACACAATGAATATTGGCATTGAAGGGACAATGTTTTATCTGTGTTCCATCTGTGTTTATCCACCTCTTGTTTATCTATTCATATGTAATTTCAGAATATTCAAGATATGTTTTGATTGTGATATCGTGCGCATAGTTGCCACAAGAGTAAAAATTGTGATGCCAGAATGTACCAGTGGGGATCCCAACAGTTCTGAGGCAGGGGATGTCACCACCAGGCACTGATTTCCCAGTTGTTCCCACCGATGGCTGGTGATTACCTACGCGATGCGATGTCTTAATGTTTTGCTGTTGATATTCAGTCCTTTACTATTTTGATATGTGATCTTATTTTGATGCTACAATCATATCATGTCTTGTCATGTCTTATGGCGTTGATCCTGTTGTGTTACCTCAGGTCAGCTTAAGTCAATTGCACCATTACATAATATTGTATATTTGTATGTATGTATATATCGTATTACAATATATCTATATACTACTACATCTATTTACAGTCATGTATATACTATAATTACTGTACTCTACGGGCTCTATGTTCTGCCACCAGGTGTTGATTTTTTTCTTTATCTGTCCCATGATCTATTTCTACAGTGCTGTGGCACAACAATCGTCCCAGTCGCGATCATCTTCGCTTGCCAGCTCGCCCGGTGCAGGATGATGGATAGGCTGTCCCACCTACAACCGTGACGGCCATGGTCAGGGCTGCCTTCAAACATCCTACAAATCGACATCCCAACCAATATAAATCCAACCATCATCAATTATCTATGACTACATCATCCTAAATCAGGTTTTGCAGGAATTTTCAGCCATCTTTTTTCCCATATATTTTTCCCAGCCATTTCTTTAAAACCTCAACCAGCCGCGTCACCTTCTGCTCCTCCCGGGCGCGGATCAAGCCGTTCATCCCCGGCAGCATCACCAGCTGCGAGACCAGAGCCGCAATGGCCAGGGCTAGGCCCATCCCGTTCTGGAAACGGCATGGGAAGAACGTAGGTCTACTGTAGATATTCTATCTAGTACAGTATCTATGTTAGGTGATACATGGTGATACTATAGTGCACCCTATGGTGTACAAATATGATCAACACATTCATGTTTTTTTTCGAAAGTTGAAACCATATGCATTTGAGGCTTACTTTACGATCTTTTTGAGTCTTTGAATCTTTTGTTGGTTTCGGCCAATGTCTCACAACTGTTCAACACCTCAGTCGTGAAACGAGGCCTTGCCCCGTCCTCGCTGTTGAAGTTCAAGGCCTTGCGAAGGTAGAGCTCCGCATTGAAGTAGTCCAGTGGAATTGCGAAAGCCAAACCGATCCTACCAAAACATACCAAGACACAACGGAGTTTCGAGTCAGTTCAGAAAAAAGAGAAACTGACCATCACTGAACTTGATCCGTAAGAGGGATTTGGCGAATCGTAACTTGGAATTTGCTGATCAACACAAATAGAGACGTGTAAGATGGCAGAAGCGATAATCAAAATCAGCAAAACACTAAGAACAACTTTAGGATCCACGTTTCTGGGGAATTTTCACCCCGAAAAGAATTTGAAACCGCAAGCTAGTATCAGAGTTTGAACGGTCTGGAAGCTCCACACGCTTCCAGTGGGTGGGGTTGGAATCTGCGACTTGTACTTGCTGGTCTGCAACATCGCTCGTGCGTTCAGCCCGCGACGATCCGCCGGCAAGTCACTGAGCCGAAAAAGGCTGGCTAAATGACATGGAGATACATGGAGAACTGTGACGTTCCGTCGATATGGATCACACATTTGAAGGATCACCTTTGAACCATCCCCATGCGACCTGGGCAATGTGGCAAAATCACCCTGAATTCACCATCCAAGATGGTAGCCATAGCTCATCCATCCCCAGAGAATCCAGGTGCCCGAAAAAATGTGCGCCTGAATCACCCGGCTGCCAGGGCTGGGGCATTTCCCCTCACCTCAGCTGCCAGATGAGTTTACCATGACTTCACCACAGGGACAAAGACCCGAACAGGGCTGCATAAGCCCACAAGCTGGGGGACCTAGTCAAGAAGGTTGCACAGCAATGGCAAAGTACATTGAGATACACCAAGATACAGTAAGTACTATACTGTACTATGATTGGCCACACCATCCCAAACCATGGGCTAAACATGTCTAATCCTTGGCTGAACCACCTATTTAGGGGTCCAAATCTCTATGCCCCTGATTTTATAGACCTCCTATTTTACCCCAGACATAGCCTTTTATAGGGCCAAAATACTTTGTAATTATAAAATCAACGTACTGACATGGACTCGGGAATTTACAAGGGCATCTTTTACCCATCAAATCTGTGCACAGACAGTTTAAAGCACTTAGTGACTTAGTGGTTCATCCTCAAGATCTTGCAATCGAATTCACACAAACCAAAATGATGAAAACATACTTCATCATACCCCTGAAGTCGCGACCCCAGCGGCCCACCCCCTGCGCTTCCGGACTCTTGGCCAGCTCGTGCGCGCTTCTCCTGCGGATATCACCAAAGATCGTGGAGGTGTCCGGCCAAAATTGTTCTTTAATTTGAGGAAAATTATGTTGTTTGATGCTTTTTGCATATTTTTGCCATTGGATGGAATTGGGGTCCAAATTTCGGATCCAAGAAAGGTGCGGGGTGAGGGCTGGTTGGCCAGAGTGACATGAAACGCAAGGGTTGACCGACAAAAAATAAAAAAGGGGGTTGTGGCAATGGTCAAATGTTGTATATAGTTGGGTGATCTAGCTGGCAGTCTTCCGTGGCTTCTGGGGCGCCCCTGACTGAGAAAAATCATCACATATCAGGACCCTTCGCTGTTCCCATCTCCCGACCCAACCCGGGGCTTGCTTCAAAGTAGTAGGGGATTTACAATTTTACCACCAAGATATGACACAATATGGCCATGTCTTAACTCGTTTTCAATGCCTGATTTCACCTCCTGACACAAAAATGAACAGATTTGAAAACTCACACCCAATATATGGATTGGAGTACCTCATATCAATGTCCTTGTATAACTAATTGTATTCCCATGATTGTTCGTCAAATACCATATCTAAGCATATAATGTGGGTATAGCAATAATAAACCATCCCCCTAATCACCATAAATGGGTGGTATAAATCATCAAAAATTGGTGGTTCATTATTGCTATACCAACATTATAAGCTATAGATATGTAGTTACAGTAGAATTGGTTAGAGATAAGCATCCAGTCCCTGCTGGGCATCCGCACGCGCGTTCCGCCATCTTTCGGAGCTTCTGGGCGCGTTCCCGCTTCGCCTGCTTGGCCAGCCTGGCGGGCAAGCTGCAGCGCCTGAAAAAGTCTGGAAAGTGGTGGCTGAAGGATGCTGAAGCTATAAAAATAATGAACATTACTGAAATATATTCAAATTGTCCAAAATTGGAATTCAACTTAGAAGTATCCAAACTTGTCAGGCTAAGCGTTGGAATTGTGCGTTCGAACATGAGTGATTGAAATAGCAAAAGGGTTCGGTCACTGGAGATACAGCTATTTTTCCATTGATTATATTATGGAATGGTATGAAAGACAACTGATGCTATGCAGACCAGTTTTCTCATTTGGAATTGGCCATCATGCAGAAAATAAATGACATCAAACTTACTTTTCCATCTGGCGGATTGACACCCGGTGTAGAAGAGCCAAAAGGAACGCTTAGGATTTGGAGGCAGAGAATCAACACAAGCTAGCAGTAGACAAACTCATCCGTGCTGACCAGTTCAAATCGCCTCCTTACCCATCTCTTTCCACAATGTCATGTGATTTGTCATTTCTGTCCATAACCATAGTTCTGTTTCCCCATCCTATGGATCCCAAACATACCTGAACTGCATTCATAGATTCATATAATTTCATATATTAGTTCATACATGTACATATTATGTGGCTTGGTGAAGTGAGCCATGACTTAAGTTCACCCAGCGAAACCCATCCAGCCCCCCATCGCCACAGGCGACCTCTTTTCCATCAGGCGGTTCTCACGCGCCAAGCGATTTTGGGTGGCGATCGAATTCCTGTCGACAGGGCCACGGTGGGGGACCGTGGGTCAAGAACTCGTTAGAGGGAATTAGAAACAGAACTACATCGAGACATTGATACAAATAGAAACGAGATGATTATTATATATGTATTATTATGATATAGTATGAAATAAACTGTTCCATTTCATCCAGAAGGAAACTCGTTTGGACATGTTAGGCCAAATGCATCGACATACTGTGATTGATTTTGGGGGATGTAAAAATGGGCGCATAACTGGTTAGTTTCAAACCTTGGCCAAAAATAAAAATCACTCTTATACTTACCTATACCTTTTGGCCTTTTGGTTCCCATTGGTGATTGGTGATGTCCATGTCTCATTTCCATTCGTTCGACACCTACAAAATCCATCAAAATGCTACAAACATAGACATCAAGAAATCCAACAGAATTCCCACGGGATTCGCTCCGTTTTTACCCATGCCCCATGCCCCCCCGATGCCGCACGTCCCCAGCACCTCCAGCAGCAGCGAAATCGGCGAGAGCTCGTAGCCCTTTCGCTTCACCGCCATCCTGGTTTCGTGCTGTTGAATTCAATGGTAATACTAAAAGATGTTGGTGTGATTTTAATGAACAGACATGAATTATATGGGGATATCTCATATAGTTGTGGTTGCTTATTTGAGGAATTATAGGCTTTGACCTCTGCTAAGTCAAATGATTTTAACATGTCGCTATGGGAAAAAACACAAGGTTTTGATAGGCAAAGCATCTATATAAGTGGGCCACTTTCAACAGTTCTGTTCAATTCCCCTTTGGTAGAAAATTAGTGAACATTGAAACACCTAAAAGAAGCAGGAGGTGTGGGATCCATTAAAAACATTTAAAAAAACATCGAATTTGTCCATACACTTGAAACCTCAGATCTGCAGCACACATGGAATTCTGTGCAGCAAATTGACCGGGCAATGGTGATGCAAAGCACCAAATAGGTGGAATGCAGGCAAGCCGCGGCAAGCCATCAAATGTCTATGTTATGTCAGATGTTCTGCTTACAAAATCTTGTAAAGCGTTGATCCAATGGGCAGTTCTTACTCCTTGAAACTGGTTGCCCATCCCAGATATCCCAGGCCTCTCCCAGATCAAACCGCTCCTTTCAGAAAGCTGAAACCTGGCAGGTTTCGGGGGCATCGGCAATTCTGCCGGTGTATGCGCCCCATTCTTTGGTTTTTGATATTCATACCATTCTAATCCATTCCATACAGCAACTCCAAAGGAATTGGCAACAGAACAGCGCCACGATCCAAAATTGGGGAGGTAGCACTCCACCCACTGAACTGGTTTTCATGGGTCCAATTTGGCTTCAGGACCTAGGCGCATTCTGGCCAGTGGAAGGAATCTCCTGCTTTTCACAACCATAATGTCTGCTGGTTATAGACGTTCATCACTGTAATTGCAAATGGTCCAATGGGAATGACCCATCACCATCTTCGATGTAAGGCAACAGAACCAATCCCCATTTCAGGTTGAGACCTACCCCTCCCAAACCTTCTTTGGCACATCAACTTTCAGATCCCACCTCCATATTCAGGACTAACAAATGCATAATTCTATTTCATATCATAGGTGAGTCCTGATCGCAACACCACGGGGCCTTTGGTTTCCTTTCTGTGGCCATGTGCGATGCACACAGCACCATGACGCGGGTTGAAACAACACACTGTGATTTTGTAGTCGAAAAGTCAGTTGGGATCATGTCGAACAGATTAAGAAAAATGTGAAACCACAAACTATGGATGGTTATTGCAGACCCACAGACCGTTGCTAAAACTGAGATTTGTTGACTATGCATGACTAAGTCATCTTTGACCACCCGTGGTCCTGATAGTTGGGTGTGATGGCTGGAGGCATTGTGAAAGAAATTTGCACATGAATAATACCATGTTTGTATGGGTTTGTTTTGATGATTTGTGAACGTAACCACGGATGGAAGATCATTCCACCAGTCTTGTTTTCGGTTCTTGTAGCTGCCAATGTTCCTTTCCATTTGAGTGCTACTGCAGCGACATTGAAACAATCATGCTGAGGCCTGTGCCAAAGTTCCGGGTGGAAACTTGGGTCAATGAACTATATCATATAAATTCATGTAGGTACGTAATATTAATAAACAACATTAAACCACATTAAAACGCTACATGTGATTGCTTCAGGAGATGGTAGGTAATGCAGGGAGTCCCTCACCAAGAGTTCCAAAGTTTCGGCTGTCGAGGCTGTCAACTCAAGTCCAAGAATAATTGATGTGTTGATTTCTGACGGTTTCTGCCAAACGGAGAAACCTGTGGGTCTATCCAAAAGAACTCTACCAAGGAGCCGTGCAAGCACAAAAACTTTTTGAAGATTGTTTGAAGTAGTTGGCCCAGGGTCGTGTTCGTGGTCCTACTGTTGCCGATGCTTCGGAGGGTCATACGCAGGATTCCAAGCTGCTGACCCGGGTGGGAACCTTAGATACTTCCCTCTTCAAAATGTATTCACCTTGGCAGCACATTCCCTCAAAATGGACAATGCCAGGAAACCAAACACAAAGGACAGCAAAATAAAAAAACAAAGCGGACCTAGGAGGAGTCAAACCTCCAAAGTTTGCATTCAAACCATGCTGGCTGAAAGAGATTCTCAGATAACCCCACACACAAAAGGCCAATCGGTCCCTGTTGTTGCTGATCGTGGCTTGGTGAGGTGGGTGCAACCCCTGTGGCAGCTGGCTCCGTTTTTTCGTTTCGCCTCCCCGGAAGATATGCTGCGCTGAGCTGGGCTGCCTGGTCAAACCAGATTTGACTGGCAAGGTGCCAGAATTTGATGGATGGGTTCTGGTAATTTCCCATATGTCCAATTCATTGAAATCATTCTGGATCAATATGGATCATGGCCAGTGATGGTAAACCAAGTCATGCGAAATCAACATAGATCAGTGTAGCGGGAAACTGTGACTTCAGGTTTAGGTTGCTCTGGGTGCGTTGGGTGCGCCGGGTGTGCTGGGTGCGCCCCTGGCAGGTGGGGAACGTGGGGAAGAAACTCCGACGAAGAAGTGATATAGGAGGCTAGAGCGGTTGGAGTTCTGAAGGATCCATGTGAATACCTAGGGCTTCTCACCGGTGCGCACACTGTGCACAGTCACTGATCGCAGCGGCAATGCAAGATTTGAAAAGTCATAGACAGTTCCGTGACACAATTGGAATGCATATGCATTTATAGAAGCCATTGTATCGCCAGACGGATCCATAGATCCATATGACTTAACTGTTTTGCCAACAAGAATGCTGAGATGATCGGAGATGCATATCATATAACTCAACAAGACTGCGGGGCTGTCGTTCCAACCCAAAATCAGTTGAGCCAACGTGTCCAAGTCACTTGCCATGGCAATAACATGCAATAACCAGTGTTACAAACCATTGAAGAAACGGCAAGTCTTTCAGGGTCCATTGCACTCACAAACATCTCTTCTTCACCGCAGGACGCCCAAATATGGAGATCCTTGTCTGGACGAAGTTGTTCTTGGAAAAGGGAGGAAAAGATCAAGTTCGGAGACTGATGACATAATTACAATATTACAAATTAATCTCACCGAGATTGAAGGGCACAAGCCAAAAAGATCGAAGAAAGAGATTCACTTGCCAATATTCGAAGAAAGCATGGATAAACATGGTATACCAGGATGCCAGGATGACCATACAAGCAAATACAAGGATTAATGCCTCGAACCCGCCACACAAATACGGGTATCTATCAACACACCCAAACTACGACTTTCATGTCAGCTTCCAGGCCTATTTAAAGGGTATAGATCAAGTCACTACCCCAAGATTCTCCAATATCCAAATAAATATGCTAATGTATACTCATGTCACCTAATCTAATATCAATCTCTGGTTGGTTTAAATTCGCCCCCCCAAAAGGCCGAGCAGAACCTCGCGGGCGGCGCGCCCGGAGAGGAGTTGCATCAGGCTCTTTCCGCAGCACGGCGGTCGCTGACGATGCCTCAGCGTCCAAGCCATGAAAACTGGGGGGGGAGTATGGAGGTATATGACTAGCAAAGAAAATTGCTGGGATATAGGCCAACCAGAAATGGTGGTAGTAAAATGTCGTAAACCTGCAATCACAATTACCAACTGGTAAACAAAAATATAACTGGTTGTTCTGGTTGATCTCAGACCATGCCCACAAAAACAACAAACCTTCGAACAATTGGGATAATCATCCCAGGTAGCACGGGGTCCAGACTATCATCTGTGATTCTCACATATTCTGACGGGGGTTGGGTGATGAAATGGCATGGACGCAAACATGAACGAGCTCTGCCCCCCCCTCAATGCGTCTGATCCGAGTTGCTGAGAGGTTGGTTGGGATCCACTGGGTTGGCGTCTGGGCGCACCCGGGTCCCTTAGCAGCCATGTCATTCACAATGGGTGGAATCCAAACATGAGTCAGGGAACTTAGTGATCATTTTTACCATGGGTTCCAATATTGATATTACTGAGTGTCCTTGGCATTGTGATTTTCCAGCATGAAATGAATGAACATGATTGAAAATCCACGGTCCTTTTTCCAAGGAAGACCTCAACGGATACATCCTGTCATTGTCCTAGGGTTGGACAACAGTCAATGGGTGGAAGCCAATCTTGATCTTCGAAGAATAATATGCAATTCACACACCTTCATTGAAGAGATGTTCTGCAGCTGACAAGCACGGCAAACGGCTGAGCCAACCAAAAAATGCTGATCAGCCAAGATCTGGATCTCATATCACCTTTTGAAAGGTCAGGAAGGAGAATTCTAAAGCTATGATAAGCAATGATAATCATTGATAATCTATGTATTTAAGCTCCCCTTGAATAACATTCAATTTCAATTCACTTCAGAAAGACATCCAGAGCCAGGTGCCCCCGCGAAATCGAATCCTGGCGGGGTGGTGGATATCTGTTATCTGAAGCAAATTCGAAGATATATTGGACTCATCTGGACTCCAGGATCTGGATGTAGCTGGCTTCCATAATTCACCATTGAGAATGGAGAGTTCAAAAAAGGAAGACTCCGATCTCCAAGGTGAAGGACTTATTGCCTGGACCTGGTGGAAAGGGTGCCCACCCTGAGGCCTGAGGAATCCAGCATCCAGTTGGCTGTGGGTGGTATCCATTTTCATCCCAGAAAGCATCATCGAAGATGAAATCACCTCGGTCAAGATGTGCCACTCCCTGTGGTGTCTATAATTGGTGCCCTGCTGGAATGGACTTGCGGGGAAACTTTTTCTGGATCCCTGAGATTTTGCACATAGTCAAGTCATCCCAAACGGGTAGTTTGCATTTTCAATAGGGCGACGCCCAGTTCTTTGACACCGGTCTTCGGTAGCGAGTGTTGCTTGTGCGCCACATACAGTAATTCATGGGCTGCACCTTCACTTGTGCACGTGCCCAGGTTCAATACGCATTTTGGCCAGAAGCTTCCCCAGATTGAACCTCCATGTTTTCCAATTGCTATCCTTAAAAAAAAACATGTTGATTGATGATGATCGATGAATGTTGATTGATGTGCGGATGGATGATATCATCTCCGCTTTGAATCATCGACTCAGAATGGCATTGACTGAGTAGGTCTTTGAACCAGCCCATGTCAGCTCTGGCGCCCCTTCTCCAAGGCTAAGGGACAATTGCTGTCGATCTGGGACTTTTCGAAATGTATGCCTTGGATCGTGGTCAATTCTTGCGGGTGCCATGGGGAAGAGATTTAACATTTACCCTGCAGGGAAACGAGCAAATGGAATGAAATCAAAGACCATCTTTCACGAAATCTCCAAAATGCTTTTATTGGGATGATGATGATGATGATGATGATGATGATGATGATGATGATGATGATGATGATGATGATGATGATGATGATGATGATGGTTTCATGTCATACATGGACCATTTCCGGATTCCAAACCACAATTTACAATTTTCGAAGAAACATGGATTATCAAGGGAATTCAGTCTCAAAACTCCGCAAACATCTGAAAACTGGTTCTGAAGGGTGGCTTGCTGTAGATAGACTGCTGGCCAAGGATTTTCTTGAGGGAAGGATTTCTTGGGGTAATCTCCAATGAATAAGCCCGATTTTGTGAGTGGCAGGGCAATATGAAGTGCCTCTTTGGGATATTGTACTGTAGAGTTTTTCATCTGACCTGTACGGCTCATCAATGCAGCTGCGCCACATACGCAATATTTGTCCAACTCATAGTCGGCCAAAGTCCTGTCATCCTGACACTGTCTCGCGACATTCGAAAAGCAACTCCTGACATCAGACAGCTCAAGGTTCTTATATCATACATAATATGTATGAACTATTGGACTATGTGTGTATATCCGAATATATAGTACATACACACATATATCATGTATAAATTTGCACATGTTATATATATATATATGTAATTATATATATATATATTATCTGACTTTATTCAACCCATCACATCCTCTCAGGGGGAGTGTTTTTTTTGTGGATTCAGGCCTCATCGAGGTCCACATACTCGCCGAAACTATGGAGGCTCCTTCCTGGGAGCAGATGAGGGCTGTGAAGTCAATGGGTTATAAATCATGTTTAATTGATGTGGTTTAATCCCATAATAGTGAATAGTCCCTAAATGTTTAAACCACATGTTTAAAATATTCATCATATCAACAATTGATGTGGATCATTAGTATGTTTTTAATCATATCCAAAATCCAAAATGATCCCTATCAACAATGAATAGTGAATGATAGTCAGGAGATTCAAATGACACTTAAAATACTATGTTATGTATCCGACATCATCCAACAATTACAACTTTCAACAGGAAAATCACTACACGAGTTCCCCCCCATTCCAAAAGAGAAGTTCCATGCCCAGTTGAGGTCCAAGGCTGTGCGGAGAGCCACCAACAAGAAAGGCTATGGAAGAAGAACAATGCTAGTGTTTTCCAACATGTTCCAACATCATTTGGCCCAGTATTTGACCAGTTCCCACATGTTCCCACGTATCTTCGCCCAGCGATTGTTCCCACGTATCTTCGCCCAGTGATTTTCTCCAGGCGTCGCAAATGAGCTGAGAGGTGATGCCTGCTGGCTGGAATGCCAATCCTGGCGCAGGACTCGATCGAATCATTGGGTCGGGACAAGCGACCAACAAATGGAGCAAATTTCGCATCAAACTACCTGGGATTTCTGGATGTTCGTCCCCCCATATGAATGATGTACCAGGTTTTGAACCATCCCAGAGACTGAACAAACTGGGAATAGCTGGTGATGACACTCCAGTTGTGCTCTGGCTATTTTATTTGTTTTGCATTGCTGGTTGATAGGAAGTTTTCAAGTGGCTTCTAAGATCTTCCAAACCCTGCCGCGGTACCTTTGGGCCAACATCTGCTTCAGCTCCTTCACTTTTGCGCTGGGCTGCACATCAAAGACCTAAAGGGCCAGGGCTGCAGCGTGATCCCACTCCAGGTTCTGGCCAACCCTACTCTTGGTCCACCTTAAATCTGACTTGTTCAAAACCATGGAAATTCAGGTCCGGATGGGTCAACTGGGTCAACCAACCCCATAATACAAGCCATCAGAGCGGGATGAATAGCAGCAGATGTGCCAGATGTGCCAGGCTGAACCTCCAGCCCAGCCCCCGGGTCTCCCTACCAGGTTCTGCTCTTGGTATTGTTGTAACCGACCCTTGTCCCATTCCGAGGTGTCGCGCCTCAGATTCACCAAGCTTGGGATGGCTCTCTGGGTCTTACCTTTTTCTTGCAACAACATTAGATGCCCTTGGCCTCGGACTATGACAAGAACCCAATCAAAGAAGACATGAAAAGTTCACTGCACACGATATTGATTAGATACATTGTCTCAATGTTTTTTTTTTTTTTACCGCAACTAAACACCATGTTTTTCGTCGAAAGCCATTCGCAATTTATATACCCATACACATTCTGAGGCTGAGGGGCCTTAGTGCCATTTAACCTCCAAAATGGTGATGTTTCAACCAACAAAAAGGACATGAAAGAACCATGAAGAACATCTCTTGCCACTCCCATCTAGATATAATATCAAGAGTGAGATTGGGGCTAATCGTATTGAAGCATCCCATTGTACTCCAATATGTTTCAACCGCAAAGCCGCTTACAGTATATTCTCAATTATATAATTCCAAATAGACGATAGTCGAATCCCAAAACCCATATTCCCATCATATCCATTCTAAATCCATCAATACATTGGGGAATATGTGTATATACTCCATACAAACCCATACAATCCCACTATAAATCCACTATAAATCCACTCTAAAACCTATAAATCCACTATAAATCCACTATAAAACCTATAAATCCAGGAATCCAGCAATATCTAATGAATCCCAGGAGATCCGCCTCCCTGGATCCCACACATTGGCGGCACATTGACGTGCAGCTCGAAGCCCTTCACACGAGGCTTCACCTTGGTCCACGGAAACTTAGAGTGCGGACTCTTATGTAATGGTAGATATATATATATATATATGTATATATTCATATGTATATATATATAATTACACATGTATATAGATACTATATGATGTGTAATTATATGTATAAAAATACATATTCTATCATATTCTATCTATATATCATATATCTATACACATATTGGACAAAACCAACTCACTGCCTGCCAGATCCTGCCAGCAGTTATCCTGAAGATATTCCGAACTAGCGTGGTATCAGTTGGATCATCTCCCCACTTGGATGTACAGTAACACCCACTGGGCACCCAAAAGGATTAAGGCTTGTTGCTCCATAGTACGAATAAAACCAACAACAGCCTCTGTTCAAAGGGCCCGTGGATAAATGTATAGAATTTCCAGTTCAACCCATCCAACAAATATGACTGAAATCTGATACAAAAGGAGCCTCAAAAAAGAACAGCTTTTGGAGTACAAGTCCATAAAACTTCCTTGATAATCCTTGAATATCCTTGACATACTGACATGTATATATATATATATATATATATACTGATACTTGATTTCTTTTGGAAACTCAAAGTGCCCAAGGTTGCTTCATGATATTTCCATATTAATTTCCATATTAATTTCCATATATTTCCATATTAATTTCCAATACTTTTCCTCAACATGTCCATATCATTCTGCCCAGGCACCGTGAGTCTTGGAGGCCAATCATCCAGGCCCGAGCCCATCCAGTCCTGGAGACATCGAGTCGCCATGGTCGCGACCCATCAACGGTGGAAAACAACGGGTTTAAAACGCCATGGATCATGGGAGTTTGATGGAATTTGGGTTCATAAGTATCATAAGTTCGTAGTTATCTATAATGTATGATAATGTATGTATATACATGATAATCGATGAGAATCAGGTGTATCCGACAGGATCCATGCCCAACAACAAATCTGACTATCATTCCATGTTCTGACCTAGAGGGGTACGGGGTGGAAGTGCGATACCAATGACCGAGTTTCTCAGGGGAGCAGTAGCCGCAACTCTCCAGTCGCTCAGGACTCCTACATTTCAATGCCCTCTACATTTCAACTGGGAGTGTAGTGTACTCCAAATCGACAACTGAACAAATATGAAATCTTATCAATCATCATTGAGGCATCTGAGACCATTTCTTCTGACTTCAAAATCATGGAAGTGGAAATTCCTTCCAGAGAATCAGTGTTTACCAGGATTAACATCTTTCACAACGGGCTTAACGCTGCGCTGCGCTGCTCGGTCCATGTAACATTCGTGCAGCTGGACTTCATCTGTCAAATTGGTCTCAGCCGCGAAGACGTTGATATCCTGGACACGCTGTTGAGGATAGGGACCTACAGATCCTACAGGTCTCAGATGGTTTTGGCCATTGGTATTCAACCTTTAAAAGGGATATAAAGGGATTAAAGTATATTAAAGTACCCAAGTTTGAACCCTGCCAGGTAGTGCGAAGCCGTGCGCTCTAGTACGAACCCGACCACTCAAGAAATATTGATGGTTGGTGATTGGTAAGATCCACCGTTGCTCTGGTGACACATACACAGCACTATGAGCGAACTTTTTGGATGATCGACACAGAACACAGTGGATATAGAAGAATGGTCAAGAAAATCCTCTTCCAGACTTTTCCAAACTTTGGGAGGTACACCCTCCAAATACAAACAATGATCGGCTTAGCAGCTGTACTTCCAATCAGCAAATCTCCCGTGTTTTGTGCTGCATCTTCCCTCAGATCTTCATGTCCTCCAGCGGCATGCCTTCCATCTTGGCTAACTTCAGGCGTAAATCGCCAATGGTCGACTGGCCTGACCTGGGTTTCACGTCCAGTTTTTTGGGGAGGGGAGTTTAGATGTTGGGTATGGTATGGTTACAGTATATATATATATATATAAGGTCACTGTAAAAAAAAGAGATATGTTTATGTCATGTTATGACTCCCATGTAAGAATTGTTGGATATTCAAAACGTATTCTGCCGATGTGACTTCAACAACATTGAAACCCAAGGGTACACACAACTTGGTTCCCAGCACACCAATCACCTCGACGGCCTGGTGGACCCAGGGTAGTTGACCATTGAGATTAAGAATAGCCCATCATGGGCACTTTATTGGCCAATAACCCCTATCACTACATAACCATGGGCATTATCTAGATAACCAAAAACTATGGAGAATCAAAATTCCGAAGATCTCAGGATTTTGAGGTGCAATGGCAGAACGCACGGGTGACTGATAAGCGTACAATGTCCGAAATCAGCCTGACTGGTGGAATATCATGAAGCCGAAGTCTTGTCCAAAAATCAAGACAAGCCACCAGAACACTGAAACATGCTTGCTGAAAGGGCTTGTAGAAACAGATGATCACTGAAATAAACTTTCAGTTCCTGTGATCAACCAAAATCGCACGAAAAGTTGATCCCTGGAGCATCAAAGGACACCGCATACACCCAGCAGACCGGTCGGTACGCAGATGCTTATCATTTGACCATGCCAGTTCCGACTCCCTGTCCACCTTGGCTATCTGCACCTTGCTATCCATGGTCCTGTCTGCGCCATCCTGTCATCTCAAATGGAAACATCATTGCTATTGTTGCCCTGTTGCCATGTTTTTTGTAGAGGCAGCTAAGACAAATTCAATCTTTGTTCTTTGTACTGTAATGATATGTACACAAAATATGTAGAACAAATACATAGAGAGAGACCAAGCTGAAAAATTCGGCAATTTGTGGATAGTTCCCTCACCATCATTCTAGTGACACAACTCAAAGCCAAGTGAGCTCAGCCCGCAAGTGGGAGCTCAAAGCCGCACATTTATGCAACACCCGACCAGTGGCATAGAAAATTGAGCACAAACGATTTCAGTCCCAAACATAAAGTAGAGAAACATCACCGAAAATGGCCACTTATGCAGCAAGGACTTATATATATATATATATATATACATACATAAGTTCTCTTTCAGAAATCTCCCGCAGGGCATTCCTGGGGCTATGTTTCCCCCAAAAGAGGCAGGGCCGACCTCCAGAAATTTCACCTTGAAGGGCTTCATCAGCTCGGCTTCCTGGCAGACTCACCAGACCGGGTGGCCCAGCAGCCAAACTCGGGTTCGTCTTGAGCTTTGAAACATGGAGAACCAAAATCAAAGTAACACCGCCAAAAAAAGAGATAATATCATAGATCGCATATATATATATATATATAACTATCTAAATAAATATATATATATATATATATAATTATATATATATATACATTATAGCTATATGTAATATCTATATATATATATATATAATATCTGTGTACATATAATATCTATAAGCAATATCTGGATGTAGTATGGATATTTGATATCTATCTGGTTTCATACCACCCTGGCAATCAAACCTGGCAATGGAAACTCTGACAGGCAAACACCTGTTCAACGGTCTAGCGCCTTGGCGTTGACGAGTTGGTTTTCATCCACTTCCAACATCTTTCGAAAGGTAGCTTTGGCTCCTGCGACAAAAGCTGAGATTTATGTTGATGTACAATCTATATTCGGATTTCTTCCATCACTACAATTCAACTTATTGAGATATTTCTGCTCAAACATGTTCAAACCATCGCAACAAAGATACAACTGGTTTATGGGTTTCAACTTCTTAGAGTTCCAGTTCCTTGGAACATGTTAGATAGTCAGTTTTGGATCATTAATTTATCCAAATATGTAAACGTTAAGCAGTTTTCCCAGTCAATAAATCAATCTGAAATAGATATCTATAGCCTATATGTATGTATGAAACTGTAGAAAGAGAGTTTATATGTGCAAATAAATGTTTATGTCTGTATATATATATATATATCTGCATACTATACATGATTCAAGTTTCAATCTCTTTGCGGTCAAAACCCTGGGCACTGCAATTCGCCATAGTTCGCCGTCCAAATCGAACCATCCATGAAGCAAATTGAATCTTTCCTTTAACAGTCTTTAACTGAATTTCCAGATATTTTCAGAATGGGTGATGGCCTTTTAAGTTCAATGTGTCGAAAGGTTTCGAATGAAGGATGATCCCAAGTCACCGCATTTTGACAGTACTGACTATAACAACTTCCCTACCTCCACATCAGGACTCGTTTTTGCATGTCAGTACTGCGCAGGGCTACAGTAGCGTCTTTGGCTTCTGCTTTGAAATCAGCTTCATGAAGACCAACGAAGGGCATCTACTGGGTGACCGGAGCCTTCTTGTCAAATGAATGCTTATGCACCTTGGCAAGGGCCAAATTCTATCCAATGTGTTGCAGAGCTGCTGGGTTCAAGCTTTTGCAATGCGGTGTACAGACAAAAAATTGAGCCTGTTAGTTAGGCATCAAGAAAAACTTTGCAGGTCGAAACACACCACTCTCAAATATGCACACACTAGCACAAAACTAACACAGTCAGCGGCGTATTTACCAGTTTTCTCACTTGTCAGCCAGAACAAATGCCAAACTTCCACGTGTTCTAGCACAAAAACTGAAAATCCTAGGTATACGGTATGCCCCAACACATGGTTATATAATTTGAATGTATTTGTCCTTTCGGGTCCTACTAATTGACCAAGTTGGCACCTTCTTCCATCGCTGCCACTCTGATGCTCTCTGCTTCTTCTTCCCCCACGATGCGGTTCTACTGGATTCGAATTTGAATCCCGCTTTGGCATAGCACCTCCGGGCTCGCTCCTCGGTGCTTGCAGTGATGTGGCCATCCGTTGGGTAGATTGCTGGGGTTCTCAAGCTTTGTAAATGGAAGGAGAAAAAGAGGACCCCCATATATCATGTGTGTATATAAGTAAAATCATATATATATATATATATACATATATATATATATATGATACATGTATAATGTAGATGTGTACATATTATATATATATATATTATGAAATATAGAATCAAATAGGAGACCAGATCTATCTGATTTTTCGGGGAAAATAATGGTTGGCTAATGGCTTGGGGGATTGAGCCACACGATGCGTGAGACACCAAAAAAGGGACCGTTTGTGATGAATTGTGATGATCTCCAGGGTCACCTTGAGTAAAAACCATTCAACATAGTTTCAATGCCAAAGTTCACGACCAACTGGGAAACTCCCAGTACCCTTGTCGCATCAGCCGAGTTACATTAGCTTTCAATACGCTGAGGTATATGTTGTTGCATCTCCACCCGATTCCTCAGGACAACAACATGCTAACGCTGTCAATGGATGAAAGTGAAGAGAGGACGCACAGTAGGTTGCAGCATGTTATATCATTTTATAGCCACTGGTAGCGTCTCGAAATTACACCGTGAAACGTGAAACACGTATTCTCAATCCATCATATCTTCGAATTTAAAAGGGTTCCCGTTCTTCATTATGTTTGCAAACTTCAGTGATCGTTTTTGCAATGTGCTCCTTTTGTAGAGGAGACTGGATCCAAAAAACACAAGCACCATGACTTCATGCGGCCCTGGCCCAACACTTGCATGTCTTCGTGCCAATGTGTGGGAAATAGATCAGCCACACGGGTTGCCGCAACCAAGCATCTATGGCTATGCTCCTCTGCAGCTGCTAGAAGCAGCTTGCCCAAGCCACGGTTCATGTGTTTTTCATTTACCTTGGCTGGAGGAATGTAATTTGGGCCAATGAAACTATGTCTCAACATGAACCAACATTATGTGGCAAAACAGTGCCTTTCTGAAACCACCAACCAGCTGTAGTGGACACATCCAAGCGGCTTTAACATGGGATATTGCTAGTTCCTCCTGCTTGGGCACATAGCGCGCCTTAGAAACCAGCATGGTCACATATGGCCACAGTGGAGAGATCAAAGCATATAGACGTGCATAATCAAAAAAAACACATGTAACACAATACAATACAATACACTATAATATACAACCAAACCAATGCAATAGTAAAGATGAGATGTAACATGATTCAAACATACCCAGGATAAATAAGAAAAGAAAATATGATCCGATACATTTCAAATCATGTAATATTATATACATGCTAGCACAATTGAATTTAAACAGAACAACATATATATGTAAAGTAAAAAGAACATAGCAAATCATAGCATCGTGTAAACCGTTGCAATACAACAAAACACAATACAGTACAGCACAGTACAGTACAGTATAATACAATACAATACACTACAATACAGTACAATACGATACAGTACAGTACAATACAGTACAGTTCAATACAATACAGTACAGTATAATACAATACAATACAGTACGATATAATACAATACATTTCAGCAATACATACACTGCAATAAGACTTAATTTGATGAAATACAATACAATGGAATCTCACGCGCATATATACATATATATATATACACATATATTTGTGCAATAAGTATCTGTATATATTTTGTTCATTACACATATACATATATTTGTAGATAATTGTAAACACATATACAAAGCGGATCAAGGCAGTACATGCTAATCCACTATGCGTAGATGGCCCGCTCAAGACAAAAAACACCAATTGTGACATGTGACGTGACTCACCTCCCGTGAGCTTTGGTCAGCATCAATACATCATTCAACCGCGAAACCATGTGCTTCTGCTTCAATCACCTCGGGGTGCGTCCAAGAGGCATGGATGTATCCAGCCAGGGCCATAGATCGGAGCTCCACGAGTGGCAGGGTGAAGTGATGCGGCCTCTCTCCAGCCAGCACCGCCTGCAGGTTGGCAGGACTTGACTGGACACCCCAAAACCTTTTAAACCTTTTGGGGCCCAGCTGTCATCAGATTATCCTATGAGTCTAAACAGGACGCAATACCTATTTTTGGTTTGAAGTTTCTTGCCTGGCATTGCTTGAAAAAGTCCAGAAACTGGAACTGCCTCACATGTGTGAGGGAGAAATTTGCTACAAAATGTCGACGCGGGATTTAAATCTTTGAGCTCTTCCGCAATAGCATCACCTTGCGCATAGAATATGTTGTAGACTTAAATACTTTAAATTGAATGTAATGAACATCCCCATCGTCCTTTGCGAGCACAAGTCCACGTTCACCAACTATAAAAATAAACATACATGTTGCTTCCGTAGCTTAGATATCTCCCTATTCTTGCAAGTCAACAACTCAACAACCCCCATTTCTTGATGCGCAAATCCCTATCCAAGCCACCAACCCATCAACTCCTTCCCTCAGGCCTTGATTGCTTCGACGGCAACTCCTGCCTCATCTGCAATCACACCTGTATTCTGACACCACTCCTGGCTGAGGGCTGGTTTGTGGTCTTGGGGTCGCGATCAAAAGGGAATGAAATCAGTATCGATGATTTGCCTCCTGATCTGCAAGAGGAAACGGACGCGATCGTTGAGCATCAAGTTTCCAAATCATTAACCTGAGTTTTCTCGAATTTTACATCGGATAAATTCAATATTAAAATTGGATGCAACACTGAGAACATGCTGGAAAATATTTAGTTTGATCTGGCATGTCGACAATTCCGTAGCAGATGTAAAGAAAACCACTACAGACTTTCTCGAATCAAGCAAGTCAGCATCAGAAATACATGGCTAAATCAGCAAAGTTCTCTGATATTCGTTAGGCCGTTAGGCCACAAAGGAGCCACGAAAGATGGGACTTGGTTTGTGTAAAAGGCACCCAGAATACACGAGGGGTAACTACTACCAAGACAAACCGCGTGTTTGACCCCAACTTGTGAATTTCAATGTGACACTTGGATACAACAGTGACAAAACTCAACATTGTCCAGGTACCACAACATGTGCTGACAAAAACCCGACCCAGTTGTATGTGAACCTGCTCAAAAAGGGACAAACAATGATCCAGCAATCCGGCATACAGCTTGCGTCGAGAACAACGACCCACTTGAGACAGAACCGAAAGGTTGGAAGGACCGAATATATAACTGATTGCAAAAGAATGGACGTGATGAATTGGGCGCCGTCTGTTTGAATTTGCACCGATGCTTAATTGAATCTTCGAATAAAGAAACTGAAAGCACAACATTGCGGTTGCTATCAAAATTAATATGAACGTCTCGTCTCATTTCATTGTTTCTTCAAAACCACTTCTGATAGGTTGCAACACTGCCCGCATCTGCCCACGAACGTCCTGAGGCGACAAATCTCGGAACCAGCATTCCTGCTCGAGGAGCCTTAGATGTACCCGTCAGCACTATGCCAGGTTTGAGCCTGGCCTGCAAGGATGGCAAACCACCTCCCCAAAGCTGTGGCCAGGGGTAGATACGCAACTGCGCTACTTGTGGGTTGGTTGGTTTATCTCTTTGCAATACAGGAACCCCAAAAACAAGGCCCTATAGGAACTTCAACATGATTTCACTTTCTCAATCAGTCATACCTGTGGCCTGCTTCGTCTTAAAGATTGTCTCTGACTTGCAAGACGTCACTTTGACCACTATGGACATGGCCGATGCCTCTGCGGTTTCTGGGGCAGAGGGGCTGCTCAAATTAAGAATGCTAGTCATTCACGATGTCTTGCTGGTTTGACCGACGCTTCCACCAGATCATCCGCTGGACTCAATTCGCTGTTCAAGGGACTGGGCATGATCTGCCGCAAAGTTTTTTTCGCAAATGCGTAGCTGTGCTGCGCAGTCTGCGGGGCAGGTCCGGAGAACAGCGTAGTCGCCATTTTCGCCAATGATGTCCTTTCACGGGGACAGGCAACATACAAACATCAATGGATATCGCTAGCCGGATGTGTCCAAACATTGAGGCGTATATGTATTCTGTATTTACTACACCTACGATATGTCATGCATGTCCTTGTGTGTATACTTGAAAATAAATATGCGTAACGACCAAAATATTCGAGTACGAAACAACATCGCACTAGTTTTAGATATTTGGGGAGGCAAAAAAATGTAGTCCTGCAAAAACGAATACCTTTTGACAAAACGACTGCTGTCAGTTGCTTGGTTGAGTTTGAACTAGAATCAAGATGAATCAAACAGAAACCTGATTGAATTTGCCTTGAAAATTGCGTTCATGTTCCTAATTGAAACTCTGCTCGACCCACTTGGTCTCAGAAGTTTTCTCATCAGGGCTATCATCACTCTAGAACAGGTGCCTCGGGGGGAATTTCATGCCGGTCAAGAACGGGCCGCGATCACTTTTCCACGAAACGAACCACATGGAGTTTCAAAGATCTCAAACACATACGAAAGATTTTCCATGATCGTCAGAAATAAAAAACAAACCACATCGACTTAAATATGAGGGGTTGTTTTGGCCTAACTATCAAATACATGAGGCCACATCAAAAATCCTTTGCATCCGACTGGTTGTTATTGTTATGTGGTCATCGCTTTTTGGGGGCATGTGGTTTTCCAAGGTTTTATTGTGGACATCAAAATATTCAAGATCCAACATGATATCAAAATTATCCAGAATCCATTCCAAACAGGTTTGGACATCGATTGAGCAATTGTTTGTTTCGTTGGTTTCAGGTGTTTCGGCGCGACTTCACGTTACTTTCATGTTGGATTCATTTGCATGCATCCTCCCTCATGTGTCTTTCATTTGCATGCATGTTCCTTTCATTTTGCATTTATTTCTTTCATGTTCCTCTCATGTTGCATTCATTTCCTTTCATTTTCGTTTCACTTACTCTTCGTTTGGTCCTTCCATATTCCTTTCATACTTCCCGA